>NC_081850.1:75125025-75220025 GCF_963259705.1 Myotis daubentonii | reverse complement strand
CGGCGAGGTGTTTTGAATAGGAGCAGCTGTGAAGGAGATGGGACGTTATAAACACTCACAGGTGTTACCATCTCCCCCACTGCCAGCCGCAACATAAAAAAAAAAAATTAAATTATAAACAAACCGGCAAATGTTGTAATCTCTCTCCTCGACACACTCCTTACAGGGAAATTGCTTAAACTAAGCAAAGAATTCAATTTTAATTTGCATAAAATATTTATCAAGGCTTACGCAAATTTCCGCGCCGCTCCCTTCCTGCCAAGTTTAAAATTGCTCAGACGTACAGAGGTGCAATATCTGCGTGTGCGGTGGCCATTAGGCTAGCCCTCCCGGCCACTCGAGCCCGCACAGACGGAGGACACGCGCCTCCATCCGCAGCCAGCCGGGCCCTGCCAATTTCCCCCTTTTTTTCTCTTTTCTTTTCTCTCTCTTTTTTTTTTCCCAAACAGATTGTTTTTCTCATTATGTTTTTATATCTACCTAAACTGTTAATTAGGCACTTAGAAGATTTTTTATGGGGGCCTGAGTTTCCAGGCAGATACCTTGCTGCTGTTCTGTAAACACCGGCTTTTACTGCAAAAGCCGCATTTCCTGACAATTACAGGATGGCGTTATCTGCAGCGAGGAGATGGCCCTGACCTAGGGAAGGAGGTCTCAGATGTCCAGGCTGGTTGAGGACGTCGGCTCCACGCTGGGCCCCGGCCTGGTCACAGGGGAGGGAACAGAGGAGGAGACAGATGGGCGGCTGAGGAAGTTAACGAGGCGACTCCCGGGAGCTCAGTTGGACACTGAGCTGCGTCTAAGCCCAGAGACCCAGAGGCCGAACTCCAGAGGCAGACTCTCAGCAGCTGCCCCCGAGCTCGCGCTTTGTCCGCGCACATGGGGCGCTCGCCATCCAGCCACTGGCCTTCCTGCTCCTTGGACTCAACCAACCGCGTGCTCAGCTCAGGGCCTTTGCACTGGCTGTTCCTCCTCTTGGAACGCTCTCCCCAAACTCTTCACAGGGTTGACTCTTCAGCTCAAAGGACACCTCCTCAAAGAAGCCGTGCCTGACTGCCCAGCCACCTGCACTTGACCCTGGAGACTTTCTGATGAGCCTGTCTAGGTGTTTATTGCAGTGGTTCTCAACCTTCCTAATGCCGCGACCCTATAATACAGTTCCTCATGTTGTGGTGACCCCCAATTTCATTGTTACAAATTGAACATCATTAAAGCATAGTGATTAATCACAAAAACAATATGCAATTATATATGTGTTTTCCGATGGTCTTAGGCGACCCCTGTGAAAGGGTCGTTCGACCCCCAAAGGGGTCGCGACCCACAGGTTGAGAACTGCTGGTTTATTGACTCTCCACGGGGAGAGAAGCTCCATGAGCAGAGATCTGTCTAGTTCAATGCATTAACCCACCAACGAGAGCAGGGCCTCCCATGTAACAGGTGCTCTGCAAATGAATGAGTGAGTGAATGAATGAATGAATGAATGGGTTGCAACCCTGCATATAGGCATATGCACAAATCTTCACCAGCAGGTGCTCAGTCACTATTTGTTGAAAGAATGGACGACGCTTGGGAATGTTTCCTTTGACTTTGCTCAATGGGTCAAGTCCGTGCCAAGAACAAGGAAAATGAAGATGCCCCACACTCCAGGCCCCACAGGGGCCCTTTCCTCTGCCGCCCAACCTGCCCTTCTGCGTCAGCTAAACTTCAGCAAATTCAGCCAATCAGAGCCCAGCGCCACCCAGGTCCCCGCAGGCCACTGTCAAAGGTGCCCACCCCCGCCCCCCTCCATCAGCATCAGTGTGGCCCCTCCAGAGGGAGGGGGAAGCGCCCTTCCCCAGAAGATGGGATCAATAGGGAGAGTGAATTGCTGCAGTGAGTGACTCATCAGGAAATGATCACATTATACACATCACAAAAATGTCTGCGCATCACACAGAGAATTGGGTTTATGGGGAAGACAGAGGGGAAGTTTTGGGTGAGCTTTGCACAGCGGTGAAAGCAGGGGCCCCGGGGTAAGACTGTCCAGCCACACCCCCCCACACACACACACACACTTGGCGACTGCCCTGTGGATAGCAACAGGCCCGGCCTGGTGGGGTTGCTGGAGGACACAATGAGAAGAAATGCATGGTCAATCCTCACCACTCCATAAATATCAACTCCTAATATAATCACCAACACGTCGCCCCAAGGACCTGTTCCTGGGCCCCCCGATGGCTGTGGCACCCTGTCTGCTGAGAACCCTGCGTGACCCATCTTCCCCAGGCCCTAGGTGTGAGCTAGGTGGACACCGTCGTTCCCATTTAACAGATGAGGGAACTGAGGCTCAGTAACTGGCCCCAAGTGCCACAGGGGAAGAGGACCAGGAACCCTGAACCATCCATGGACCCAGAGGAGGGACCAGGGGCCTGTTCCATCAGAGGGCAATTGCAAACCTTCCAAGGTCAGGGTCCGTCTGGGCGGATTCAGCCCAAGGCAGAAAGGGTCCAGGTGCAAGGCTGGGCCAGGTGGGGCATGAGACCTGAAGTTTCAAGCTTCTGGGAGGTCCATCCACCTGCAGCCAGAACCCCGGGGCTGGTGGCACCAGGGCGGGGCCTGGGCAGCATCAGGAAACGTGGTAACGCCTGCCATGCTGTGTTATGTGCCGTGCGCAGTGCAGGAGGCTCACAGGCTGGGCCTCGCCGGATGCTGGCCCAGCCCAGACAAGGCCTTCTTATGATCGTGCCGTTTCCACAGAGGAGGACACCGAGGCCCAGAGACGTGACTGCCTGCCCAAGGCACAGTGTCTGCACGGGAAGATGCCTTTGATCTGACATCATGTGACCAGTGATGCACAGGACAGCATCAGGCAGGCTCTCCTCCGAGCCCAGCCCAGCAAATGACCTTGTGTGTGGTTTTGGACACACCAGTTCCCTGGTCTGACAGTCCAGGTGGACCCCTGGGCTCAGCCATTCTCATGTTCTAGGGCCAATGGGGATATTCATAACAGCAGTAGCTGTCAAGCATTAGACACACACACAGTAGGCATGCAGGAAATAGCCTTTTTTTTTTTTAACCACGATTCTCTTTTCCCTTTACCTCCAGTCAGTATAAGCTAGGGTCACTCCCAGGTTCCAATGGAAGGAGGATAGGCAGGGAAACTGAGGCAGGCCCCAGTGATTGCATGTAGCAGAGTCAACCCAGGCTGGATGAAGAGGTAGGACGGGGGTTGGGAGGTGAGCACCACTGACCCCGATGGCCAGCGTGGGTGCCTGCTGCCCTCCTGATCAGAGGTCACTGCTCAGACTCGTCCTCCTGCCACCCCAGCCTGGCCCTGCACGGGGCACTGGGGACACAGGAGAGCCAGACCCAGACCCCCCGTCTTGAGGAATCCCCAGGCCGGTGGGGGGCCGGAGGAGACTGGGGTGCCCATCTAGGCACAGAGTGGACTTCATCGCTGCCAATGCCCCAAGGGTGTGGTGGGTGCACAGCCAGGCTCCTATCCTAGCTCCTCAACCTGCCAGCTGTGTGACCTTGGGTGTATTTCTGCACCTCTCTGTGCCTCGTCTTCCTCACAGGCCGAATGAGGATAGCACTGGCACCTCCCCATGGGGTGTCACGGATATTCAGGCAGCTGGCACCGAGCCAACACCGGGTTTGGTCCTGCCCCCCCCCCCCCAAAGAGCAGGGTTGCCACAACTTGGGGTGTTCAGACACGTGGCACAGAGCAGTGACTAGGGCCCCAGGGGCACGGTGACTTGCCCAAACCCACCAAGCGTCTGCGTGACCCGCTGGCTCTGAGGCCCGGCCCCTGGCTGTAGGCTCCATAAGGGCAGAGACCTGTCTGTCCTCCTTATTTTTCAAGTCCCACGCCCAGCCCAGGGAATGGGGAGGGAGAGGGGGAGAAAGAGGAAGGCAATTGAGACAGGTCATGGGAAATAGGGAGGACATTCTAGGCCAGTGGTCGGCAAACTCATTAGTCAACAGAGCCAGATATCAACAGTACAACGATTGAAATTTCTTTTGAGAGACAGATTTTGTAAACTTGAACTATAGAGGTAGGTACATTGTTATTATTAACTTAATTAGGGTGCTCCTAAGGCTTAGGAAGAGCCACACGCAAGGGGCCAAAGAGCCGCTTGTGGCTCGCGAGCCGCAGTTTGCCGACCACGGTTCTAGGCAGAGGAACAGCCTGGGCAGAGGCAGGGAGGCGTGGAAGAGGCCGCTGTTCAGAAACCAGCAGCCACTGGAGCTCCTGGGTGGGAGTGAGAGGCCAGCGACAGGATGGGTTGGGGCCAATGGTGTGCTGGTAAGTTCTTCACAACGGGCTCTCTTTAACCACTGGCTGGGGGCGAGGGGGCGGCGGGGAGGCCCTGAGTTGTTGCATTTGCCCATTGACATGGTGTAAATTCTCCCACCATGGCTGATTTCAAGCTACCAGTGTAACCTCAACCAGCTCACAAAATCCCTGGGAATTTAACCACCAGCTCTGGTGAGCCAGTATGAGCAGGGAACCTGTCCCTCACCTCTGCTCACATGTGGGAGGCTGTTTCCTGGCAATGGTGCCTCTGTGGGTCTCAACTTCCCACCTGAGCAATGGGCTAATGGTTCCTAAGGCAGAGGCGGGTCTGACAAGGCCGATTGAAGTTCAAGTGTAGTGGCATCTCTGTCTTCACTCCCCTCATCTCCATCTGGGGCGGAAGTAGTGCGACGGGCTAGCAGAGGTTGGCCAGGTCCCCGCCCTTCCCTCTTCCCACCCACTGTCCCCCACACCGCTGGGGAGACGGGGCCCAGCCAAGCAGGTGGTGGCAGGGTCACCTTGGGGAGAGTTATTGGGGCCTGGGCGGAAGCGGGAAGATATTATGCACAGAAGGCCACAGCCGAGCACACTAATCTGAACAGACAAGGAATCGATGGGAATTTCTATTTAGGGCAGAAATCAATAGAAATTTCAAGGTAGGAAAAGGGGGAATTACCTTTAATTGGAGTTCTCCTGCACTTGGGTCTCTGGTGAGGTCGGGGTTCACCAGGCCTTGGAAGGACAGCCAGACTGGACCCCCACCTGGGAAGAGCCTCCTCGTCCTCCTCGCAGAGGCCTGGAGAATCGGGTGCTCAGAGCACCATTTCCTTACCTGTTGGGTAGGGACAGTCGGGACACCTGCCTCCTTGGTGAGGAACAAACTGCAGCTGTGCCAGGCACAGAGCGGGTAAACAACATGCCCGAGGTCACACGACCAGGAAGCCCATGCCGGGATTTGAACCCAGGCCAGCCTGGCACCAGAACCAAGGTGCTCGGCTGCCCCGCCGGAGGTGTCCGGCCCTGCGAGCTGTGCCCCAGACTGTCCATGTCCCATCTGGGGGAAAGCAGAGGGTTGAGGGTGCCTGGGAGAAGACAGGGTAGGTTCGAGCCTCGTGGAGAGGGCCTTGAGACAGCCGCCCCATTGCCACGCCCCCTAATGCACACATGCACACACAGACATCCCCTGGGGCCTGTCCCGGAAGAAAAGGAATGTTCTGGGACGGGGTCCCAGGACCACCCAGATTCCTAAGCAGACCCAGTGAAGGGCAGATATGGCTGCTGAACGGTGCCTGGCAAAGCCGCCACCGTGTGGAATCTCCCCAAGAATGGCACCCCCTCCCCAAGAATGGCACCCCCTCCCCAAGAATGGCACCTCCTCCCCGGGCTGGGGCATTGGAGCCGGGGCGGGTCCAGGAAGGGAACTCCCCTGGGCTGAAGACCTGCTCCGGGCCAGGCCCTGTGCTGGGGGCTTTCTGTGGTGTCTCACTAGATTCTCCCACACACCCTGTGGGACACGAGGGGCTGTCACCCCAGAAGCAGAGCTGGGAGCAGGGATGAGGGGGGCCAGCCCCAAAGTGGGACCTCTCCTTTGTTCTCAAGGCAATGCATTGATCTGAGGCTTGTTCAGACTTCGATTTAAAAAGACTTAGAGGACGTTGGGGGGACGCGCAATTGAAACCGTGAGGGAAACCGTGAGGGGAGGTGGAAGGGGGTGAGTCTGGGAAGGTGTCTCCTTTATGTGCTTGCCTCCAGCCCAGGCCCCCTCCCTCCCCCTGGAGACCCCCTGCTTCATCTACAAGTGAGGGAACTGAGGCTGGAGGGTAACGGGGACTTGCCCAAGATCCTGTGGCTAGAAGCAGGCAGCAGGATTTGAGGGTCCCTGGAGGCCGGGGAGAGGCATAGAGAATGCGTGAAAATAAAGAGTCAAGACGTTGGATCAGAAGTGTATCTGGCCACCATGGATCTCTGGAGTGCTGGACAGGGAAACTGAGGCAAATTGAGTTGAAAGGGCAGAGCCAGCAAGCGTCCCCACACCTCTACCTCCCTTGCTATTCCAGCCCAAACCTGCAGGTGGCGCCAAGGACACAAGGGCGGCGAAAGGGCTTTGGAGCCCGGCGGCGCTGGAGTTCTGGATCAGCCATTTAGTCATGGTGGCCTTGGACAGGGGGTTGGACCTCTCTGAACCTCAGTTTCTTCTGTGAAAAAGAGGAACCAACCCTCCTGGACAGGTTGTTACGAGGGCTGGAGAGAATGTGGAAGGAGGAAGTGCCTAAGGGACGTTTGCGGAAAGAGAGATGGACGAATGGACAAAGGGAGGAGCGTGCCTGAGTGGGTGAAGGAATGACTGCGCCCTGCCCGGATGGCCAGGGGGTAGAGGGGCAAACCGAGAGACACAGTTCCAGAGGGATGCCCCACCTGCCCGGGGACGCCTCCACCCAGGCTGGGCATGTGGTCTGATGTGGATCTGGGCCCAGGCCTCGGCCCCACCCCTGCTTCCTCCCTGTTAATTGCAATCCACGCGGCACAGCCCCTGCTCTGTTCAGCCAAGCTCCTCAAGGGCAGGCAGTGGCCTTCCACACGAGCTCTAGTGGCCAACCCAAGAGAGATGAGGGCCTGGTGTCCCCGCCCGCCTGTCCCCTCCCTCGGGACTGAGGCTGGCCCTCCTGCCCCCAGGCACGCAGTGGGGGGTGAGGCTCCGTCTCCTCCACACCCCTCACCCGGGGTCTCCTGCAGGACGAAGCCTGTCCCTGTCCCCTCCGGGTCAGCGGGGCTCAGCTGGAGCTCAGGTTATTGGAAGCTGCCGGGCCCTGCTCATCTCATTAAGTACAGGAGTGGGGTCAGCAGCTTTCACAGGCCCCATAAAGCATCGCTCGTGGCCACTTCGGCACACAGCTCGCCCTGGCACGCTGTCCCTGCCCCGGCCAGGGAGGACGAGCTGCTTCTTCGAGGAACTAATCTCCCAGACTCATAAAATCGCCACAGATGCCATGGGGGCCTGTGCCCTGGAAGGTAATTACGCGGTGACACCTCGCCCTGGAGGCTGGTGGGAGGTGGGGAGGGGGGACCCACAGTCCCCCAGCCAGGGGCCCCCAGCTGATCTGTCCTCACAGGGCCAGGCCTGGTGGGTGAGCACATGAGCCTGATGTCCCGGGAAGGCCTCAGAACAGTCCTGCAGGGTTCACAGATGTGGAGCCGAGGCTGGGAACAGTGAGCCACGCATGACCAAGGCGGGGAGGCGGAGCTGGGATGTGAGCCAGGGCCAAGCTCCTAAGGTACCACTCGGACTGCAGCACCTCTCTGCAGACTGAGCACTGCTCCCCGGCTTTCAGGAGGAACCCCAAACACCCCAGCATTTGAATTTTGCGTGAGCATTAACAACAACAACAAAAAAATAAAAGCCTAATTTTACCTGGTTTATTGAATCAGATTCTAATATCTGTTGCCCTTTGATTTCAATCCCTTCAATTTGATAAGCATTATCAAGTACCAATGATGGCCCAGGAGCAGGGACAATGAAGACCAATGAAGACCATGGCTTTGCGTATGTGCCAGCAAAGCCGTGGAGGTCATTTACCCGATGTGCTATTCCATACATAACCCTAGACTGTATACTTTATGAATCAGTAAAAAACTTACAATTTTTAATTATAAACCTGTGTTTTCTATCAAAATTACTTCTTGTGTGAATGTTGGGACACCCTTTATATAGCCTGGTGCATGAGATTTGTGCACTGGAGGGGGGGGGCCCTCATCCCGGCCTGCGCCCTCTCGCAGTCTGGGACCCCTCAGGGGATGTCTGCCTGCCAGCTTAGGCTCAATCCCCCCGAGGAATCGGGCCTAAGCCGGCAGTCAGACATCCCTCTCACAGTCCAGGACCCCTCACTCCTTACAGCCCGCCTGCAGCGGAGGCAGGAGAGGCTCCCGCCACCACCACTGCGCTTGCCAGCTGTGAGCTCGCCTTCTGGCTCAGCAGCATTCCCCCTGTGGGAGCGCACTGACCACCAGGGGGCAGCTCCTGCATTGAGCATCTGCCCCCTGGTGGTCAGTGCATGTCATAGCAACTGGTCGTTCTGCCGTTTGGTCGATTTTCATATTACGCTTTTATTATATAGGATAGATACTGTATATGAGGCCCCTACAACCTAAGGAATGCAAAAAATTCACTGTTAATAACTCATTCTGATTGACCCCCTTAAAAATCAAATTGCCCCCCTGTGGGGCATGTGCCCCACGTTGGGAACCACTGGTTTAGACTCTCAAAGGCCTGGTGTGACACTCTGAGCATCTATTTCCTCCTCTATAAAATGCAGATGATAATTAATACCTGCATCCCACCCCTTGCCCATCCTGCTGCCTCTATCCCAGCCCCAATCCCCTGACTCAGACCTTCCTTCTGACCCAACCCTCAGTCCCCAGGGGTAGTCACTCTACCTTCTCATCACAAACTCTAACCTCTCTCCCTTGTCCCTAAACCCTTTCAGGGCCTCCCCTCATACCAAGCTGAACTGGGGCCTGAATCTCAACTCCAAGACTTAGTAGTGTGGGACCCTGAGCCTCAGTTTTCCCCTCTGTGAAATGGGGATCACTGTGTTGCACATAAAGAAAATTCACTGAATAAGGGTAAGCTAAAAGGGGATTTCATTGAAGGACTAGGGGCCCAATGCACGAATTCGTGCACCTTGAAAGGAACTGTGGGCCACGAGGCTGCGGTGGGCACAGGGGCGGGTCTTGGCCCATCCTCCGCGCTCCCACCCGGTCCCTCCCGCTGCGGCCCCCAGTCCCCTATCTGCCAGCAGCCCCGCACCTGTGCGGAGTGATTGGGGCTGGTGCCGGCAGCAGGTGCAAGTGCCAGGCGGGGCCGGGGCACAAGGGAGCAAAGAATTTTCAATAACCACCAGAGGTTTACCCTGATGACAGCAACCAGCGCCCTGCCTTGGTCTGGCGCCCCCGCTCACCTGCTCCGCTATCCCGCCTCGGCCAATGCCCACCATGTTCTGCGCGTGCCCCCTGGTGGTCAGCGCCCGTCATAGCGATCGGCTGTTCGGCTGTTCCACCATTTGGTCTATTTGCATATTAGGGGTTTATATATACAGGTATATAGATGCCAGAGTCAAGCACATCCTGGGACTGAAGGGGGAATGCAGTTTCCAGGCCACAGGAGGGGCGGGACCGAGCCCAGCCCAGGAGCAGCTGGAGCGGGAGATGAGGACAGTGGCGGGACCCTTTTCCATCCATCGCTCTCCCATGTGGGTGTCACTGTCCTCTTCTGCTGGGGTCTGGCTTGTGTCCAGGACAGAAAATATGGCTGACAGTAGCCTTTTGGTTCTACATTTAAATCTTTGTTTTCGACTTCATTAAAATTAAGAGCCCCTGGTCATCAAAAGGTACCATTAAGAGCGTGAAAAAGCAAGCCTCAGAATAAAGAACTCCCAGGAAGCAATCAGAAAAGAGGACAACCCCATTTTTTAAGAAAATGGTCAAAAGACTTGACCATGCACTTTGCAGGGAAGGGTATCCAGATGATGGATACGCCTCGGAGAGCTGCCCGGCATCATCGGTCACTGAGGAAATTTAAAGTGATGCACTGCGGCCCCCCCCAGATGGCCAAGATGAAAGAACACTGGAGACCCAGCGTCAGAGAGGAGGTGGGAAACCTGACCTGTGCTGAGAGGATCCAGGCCGCAGGACAGGACCACTTCGGGAAACCGTTTGGCGTCAGGTACTAAAGCTAAAGAGACCGACAGAACCAAGAGCATCCACTCCAGGCATGTCCCCAAGTGAACTGAGTATTTGGCAGCCACCTTTTCACCAAAGACAGCCCGGGAATGCTCCTAACAGCCGTGCTCGGAACAGCCCCAAACCAGAGCCGACATGCATGTCCACCCACAGGAGAGAAGGAGACGAGGGCAAGTTCACACAGCGCCCTCCACAGCGGCGGTGGGAGGGAACAGACTGCTGGGGTGCACACCACCTGGGTTATTCCTGGGGCATAGTGTTGAGGGACAGAAGCCCCACAGAAGAACACATACAATTTGATCCTTTTTTTTTTTTTTAATCCTCACCCAAGGACATTGTCCCAATTGATTTCTAGAGAGAGTAGAAGGCGGGGGGGGGAGAGGGGGGCGGGGGAGATTCATTGGTTGCCTCCCACATGTGCTCCTACCAGGGCTGGGGAACCTGCAACCGAGGTACGTGCCCTTGACCAGGAATCGAACCTGCGAACCATTGAGCAAACCGGCCAGGGCTGCTATTTGATTCTTTTGTGACAGACATCCAGAAAAAATGAAACCAGGCTACCGTGACCCTGACTGGTTCCTGGGGGAGGCCCTGACTGGGAGGGGGATGATCGGGCCTGCTTGTTCTGGGTGTGGTTCCGTGGGTGTGAACACATGTACAATTCCATGCAGCTGCGCCCTTCAGGCCTGCGCCCCGATGGAGTGTAAGCCCATGAGATGAGACAGAAAAGCAAGTCTTACCCTTCGGCCATCGAAGGGCCCTGCCCGAGCTGTAGGGACAGCATGACCGTCCACAGGATGGAGTGTGTGTGTGTGTGTGTGTGTGTGTGTGTGTGTGTGTGTGTGTGTGAGAGAGAGAAGGTGGGCAGTGGGGTAGATGAACTACTGTTTCCAGAACAGGGAGGGAGGGCAGACAAGATAAGCATCCCCTCCATTTCTCTGAGCCTTCCTTTCCCGTCTTGAAAGGGGAAACAGTGAAAGTTCCCACCACGAAGGGTGAGATGAGGATTCAAGGGGTAACTGGCCCAAGTGCCGGCCTGGGGCCTGGATCGCAGCCACTGATGAGCACAGGTCCCCTCCCTTTGTCCTTCTCCCCTGCCCCCCCCCCTCCTCCCTGGCCCTCTGCCCCCCCCCCCCCCCAACTCCCCTGTTCTGCCCTCTGTGATCCTCAAAGTGAGGCCCCATCACCGGATAATTTCAAATTACTTGTAGCTTTAGTTAATTAAATGTAAAATCATTGGAATAAAATTATACCTTCATTAGAAATTAACTCCCATTCCAGGCCGGGGATAATGACCCAGCTCTCTCTACCCCCTTCTTCCAAACCGCACGCAAAACGGTCAGTTAAACTGAAGGGGAAAAAAGTTTAACGACTGCACGGCAATCAAGCTTATTATTCTTTAAGCACAAGCTATTACCCTGTGCAATGAGGTATTGGCCTATCAATTATCTTCGGAAGAGTCGGCCCCTGTCTGAGCCCAGACAGGCCGAGGGCCTCGGCAGGGCAGGTGTGCAGGCCGCTTCCCCGGCAGGTGAGCTCCTGGGCCTGTCCCTCCGGCGGCCCCCAAACCTGCCTTCAGGACCCTCGGCCCAGGCTCGGGGCTCGGGTCCAGGTCCCAAGGTCGCCGTGAGGGAGCTGGGGTGTCCCCATCTGATCCGTCAGCCCCTGGGAAGGGGAGGACGCTCTAGCACAGGGCAGAGATGGGGACCCAAACTGAGTCCCTGAAAATCAGGAAGAGGCTGGGGAGAGGGGAAATAGGGTGTGTGGGGCCGGGAGGGGCTGGGATGAGGCAGGCAGAGACAGGGAGGAAGAGGAGCGAAGAGACTTGCGGAGACATGGGAAGAAGGAGTTTGAGTTGGGACCAGGCGATAAGGGGACAGAGAAACAGGAGGTGGGACTTCGAGCGAACAGGGTAGACACCAAGGAAGAGAACGCAGAGGATCAGACGCCCCTGAGAAAGAAGAGACAGCAGGGCTGCGTGTGCTGGGGCTTGGAGGATGGACTGAGGGATGGACTGAGGGACCGACTGCCCAGGATGCGGGACTGTCAGCGCTGAAATCAGCAAAGTCCCAGCGGACAGGACAGGTAGGTCATCTGCTCCCAGGATCCCGCAGCACCGGGTCCCGAAGCTCCCACTTTACAGGTGAGGAGGCTGAGGCTCAACCAGGTGAAGTCATTTGTCCAAGACCAGGCAGCTGCACGGCCGGGAGCCCCAGAAAGTCAGGGGAAAAGGGAGCGAGAGGCAAAGACAGGTAAGAAGGGGAAAGAAGGCACAAGGACAGGTGACAACCGAAGGGTCCCTTATCTCCTAGTGTTTCTAAATTTCTCGCCTCCCCCCACCTCTGTCAACTCAGCCCCCACCCCGCCCTATAAGCCTTATTTCTCCTTTCTCCACCCTCTTCCTGATTCTCAAAGACCCTTTCCTGTCCCCAGTCTCTGGCTCCTTCCCGTGCGCTGGATGGAGAGGTGAGCTAGAGGGCCAGGTGGGACACCCATGCCCAGATCTCAGTGGCAGGTGGAGGGGACATGTGTCAACAGGAAGCTCTCTGGGCCCTCAGACACCCTCCCCGCCCCCATGCAGGCAGCAGCCAGAACCTCCTCCCATAGGGCGTTAGGGATAGATCCGAGCTCAGGGTGAGGTTAAGTTCTAGCATTGACCTTGGACACTGGACAATTTTTCGACGTTGCTGCACTCCTGCCTCATCTGTAAAATGGGGTGGTAATGGCACCCACGCCGTGGGGCTGTTGTAGGGTTTGATGAGATTGGGTGGGTACATGCCCAGGGCACAGCCGGGCTCCGGGCAGCTGTCCTGGGGAAGAGGCCCCCGAGGCAGGACAGCTGCCCCTCCCTGGGCACGGTCACCCCTCCCATGACCTTCGGTGAGCCTCTCGGCCCCAGACAAAGCAAGAGGGTGCGTGACACTCAAGCTGGGGCCGGGTGACAAGGGACCACAGAGAGGGCACAACAGCATCCTGGCTCCGGGACCCCTTTGTCCCCTAAAACAAAGACCCTTCCTTTGCAGCGTCTAAGAAATCCAAAATGCGCATCTTCTGCGCATGGCTGATGCTCAGTAATAAATACTGTGGAGTAAATGGATGCTTAAGGTAATTAGCCAGAGGTCGGCGTCTCCCCCGCGGCCGCTGGGACCGGGCCGCCCCGCCCGGCAGGCAGGCACGGCCGCCGTAACTTCTCCCGCCATAACTTCTCGTCCAAGTTCCCTGCAGTCAGACTCCCTTGAAAGTCACCTCCATCTCCCTCACAGGTCAGGCCGAGATTTAGAGATAGGGGCCCAGCGTGTGCCTAGATCTGCTATCTGCCCGTGAGTGATGGGGGACACATTCCCGGGACATGTTTACTGTCACCCCGCGCCCCCGGCCCGCACTCCCCACCGTGCCATCCCCTGGTAATTCACGGCCCGGCTCCCGTTGGCAAATGACTGATACGGCCTTCACAGCGGGGCCCGCTGGTCACTTGTCTCAAGGAGACTGGGAAGAAAACTCAGGTACAATATAAATGGGGCCCGTGGCAGCCTCAAACACCTCGGAAATTCCCCAGCCCGGACGCCGCGCCGTTTTTAAGTAATAAAACCACAGAGAGATTACATGGCCCCTGACAGCCCGCGACGGATGGCCGCCCGCGTGAACTTTTTACCTTCGGGATGCTGACCAAGAGGAGAGGAAGGAAGAGAGGAAAGAACCCCTCCCCAGCCAGCCCCTCCCGGGCTCTGGCCCCAAAGTCATGGCCGTGGTCCTGAGCAGGCGCTGCTCTGCATCCGTCCCCGCCCAGGTCCATACAGAAGGGGCCAGGGGACTGAGGGCTCGGTTTCCCCAGCTGGAGAATGGGATGCTCATGGCTGGTTTGTTAGATTCCAAAATCCAGAAAGAGCTTTGAAATAAACTTTGCAGAGTTAGACGTGTAACCCTTGCTTACGTTCACCCATTTACGTATTTTTTTTTTATTATTGATTTTTAGAGAGAGAAACATCGATGTGTTGTTCCACTTATTTATGTATTTATTGGTTGATTCTTAAATGTGCCCTGACCAGGGATCAAACCCGCTACCCTGGTGTGTTGGGGCGACGTTCTAACCAGCCGAGCCACCCAACCATGGGCCATTCACATATTCTTTAAGTCACTAGGAATTCGGCTCAGTGCCAGTTTACAAAGGACAAAGGAGTGACATCGCGGGGAGATGTGAGACAAGTTCCACGAAACAACTGCGTGATCCTCAGTGTACCCCACTCATTAGCCATGGGGTCCTGCGCACGGCGCGCCAGCCCTCAGAGCCTCAGTCTCCGCATCTATAAAATGGGGATAAGGGCGCCTCATTCAAAGGGTTGTGAGGAGAGACAGGAAAATCCATGAGAGGACCCCACCCTGGGCGGCCAGGCAGGATGTGGGCGAGCCACCCTGGGGTGTGGGGGAGGACGGGGCGGGGCGGGGAGAGGAGGACAAGCGTGGAACACCAAGTGGGGCTGGAGCTTTGAAATACCCGGGACGGAGGCTGAGGCACCAGGGAGCCAGCCTCCATTAGCCGGAGTGGAAAGTTATGGAATCGGACGGAGATGCCGTTTATGGACTCGCCACCCAGCAGGCAGGAAGGGGCGGTTTGCAGAGAGCAGAGTGGTGGCAGTTATTGGAAAAATGAAACCATTTCATGTTTATGCCCCTAATGAGTGGCGACGCCTCTAAACGGGTTACACTTGATTTTTTTTCCTTTATGCTTTCCTGTATTTTCTAATTTTCCTGCAATGAACACGTATTACTGGGGTAATAGAGAAATAATAAAAGCTTTAAAAGTCAGGTGGTGAGAGTCCGTGGGTTCCTGGGCCTGGGTTCCACTGGCCCAGGGTCCCAGGGAGCCAGGGGAAGGGGCCAGGCACTGAGGGCGAGGCGGGCATTCTGCAGCCCAGGCCCCAGGTCTGCCAGCCCCCAATATTCAGAGGGGGGGGGGGGAGGCTGTGAGATGCCCGGTGCCGGCACTGGTGGTGGGCTGAGCTAGAGAAGAGTGTCTGTGCTCAGTTTGGGTTTCACGGTTCCAGGGAGGCGTTGGGGGCTTGGTTCGAATCCCAAGTCCACGCTCCCCACTGGGGAAGCCAGGTGTCCCCTTGTAGGTCAGAGCAAAGACCAGGCAAGGGGGTTTCTGGCCCCAAGGAGTTACCAGTCTTCCCCAGAGCCCACTCCTGGTCTGGTGAGAATGGGGGAGAGGTTGCGGGGGGGTGGGGGGGGGAGTACCAGGGACACTGGGATCCTCATCTAGCAGGCCCAGGCCATGTGTCTGAGGTCAGGATGGGCTGGGGCACTGAGACCTCAGACAGGGGCTTCGCTCTGAATCCCAGCTCCACTGTGGCTGTGTGACCTTGGGGAAGCAACTTTCCCTCTCTGGCCCTCACTCTCCGCGTCTGTAAAATGGGGATAAAAATAGTGGTCCCTGTGGCAGACCGCGCTAATGGGCCCGCATGTCACCTCTCCTTCAGCCGCCCTGTCATGTGACTTCGCAGGGTCTCCTGCTAAGGGGCAGGATATTCGTCTCCAGCTGCGACTTTGAGTTTGGCCATGTGACTGGCTTTGGCAACAGAAGGAGGAAGAAGGTAGGAGAACCTCTTCTTTAAAAAAAATATATAGATATTTTTATTGATTTTAGAAAGGAAAGGAGAGTGAGAGATAGAAACATCAATAATGAGAGAGAATCATTGATCAGCTGCCTCCTGCACGCTCCCAACTGGGGATCGAGCCCACAACCCGGGCATGTGCCCTGACCTAGAATTGAATGTGACCTCCCTGTTCATAAGTCAATGCTCAGCCACTGAGCCACACTGGCTGGGCAGTAGGGGAACCTCTTGAGATCCATCTGCGATCTGGGCCTCTGCCGTCTCTGAGGAGAGTATGTCCAGGTGGGAGCCGCTCCCAGGAGAGGACGGAACACCGGGACCAGAGCCATTGCCCCAGCCGAGCCCAGACAAGACCAGCTAATGCCCAGGGCACCCTCGGATCTGTGAGAATCAGTGGTTGCCGTTTTAAGCAACTGAGTTTTGGGGTTGTTGCTATGCAAGCAGTTTTGTGACACCAGCTGAATGGTGCATTTCCTCCTAGCATTGATGTGAGGATTCAGTGAGACAATGCTTGCCAAGTGCTGATGCCCTCCATGCCTGGTGCTTAGTAGATGCTCAATACACGTTCGGCTGCTCTTATTAATATTGTTACCATTGTCATTATTATTGTCACCCGCTGGGGGGAGTGCCTGGGGGCCGGAGGTCAAGGACGAGAGCTCCGCAGACACCCCACATTCATCGGCTCTGCTCAGAGTCAGCGCCAAGCGACAAGATGCCCCGGTTCGGTTCGGTGGCAGCTTTTATTGCACTTTTGAAATCCGTTCCAATCGGAGGTGAGATGGTGGCTCCCGCTGCCCCAGGCAGGGGTGAGACCGGCAGGGCTCAGGGCTCAGGTCCCGGGGCAGAGGCCTAGAGCTTGTATAACAGTCACATTTCTTACGAAGCTTTAGTTTCACTTCCTTCAAACGAAGTCTCAGCAATAAAGCAACCGACACTCTCGCCCTGGGGAACTGCTGGGCTCCACCTTGAACCGGAGAGCTCGCTGGGTGCCCCTTGGCAGGACCCTGCCTCTCCCTGCCTGGCTGGGGGCCGACGGGGGGGGCCCTGTCTGCTTCATTGACCGACCCCGCCACTCTGTCCCAACAGCCTCCGGGCCAGTGAGGCGTGCTGGGCGCCAGGAGAGGCAGGGTGCCATGGGGGAAGGGGCGCACACCACCCTCCCCGCTTCCTGCTGGCTGGCCCTCATAGGGCACCCGGCTTGGAGGGCCCTTCGTGGCTTTGAGAACCTGAAAACCACAAGGCCACAGTCCCGGCTCAGGCATCAGAACCTGCTACCGGGGTGCAGCAGGGGGACCAGGAAGGCACGTGCGAGAAGGAGAAAACGTCCTCCTCACGCTGCAGCCCCCATCCCAGTCCCCACTCCCCACCCCATCCCCTGGGAAAGAGGAGAGAGGCTGAGCTCCCAGGTGCCACCCGGATGCCCACTCCCAGCAGCCTCTGTGAGAGCAGGAGGCCAGAGGAGGGCATGAGGGCATGGGGCAGACGGGGCCCGGCAGGAGCAGCCCTGCCCTGTATCTTCAGGAGGGATCTCAGAGGCAGGGCCTGGGTCAGAGTGAGGCAAGCGAGGCACTGGCCTCAGGCACAGACACTCAAGGATCAAGAGAAATATTTCTAAAAATCTAAATGAATACAAAAAATCTTGATGAAAAACTATCAAGATTAAGACCCTGCACTGTTGTGGGCCTGGGGAGTCTTTTCCCATCAGCCCGTGTCCCTGCGGCGGGTTCGTGAGGGCTGGCGCTGCTGGGCAAACGCACTGGGCTGCACAGGTTTTACATACGGTCAGTGGATCTCAACCTTCTGGCCCTTTAAATACAGCTCCTCATGTTGTGACCCAACCATAAGATTATTTTCGTTGCTACTTCATAACTGTAATGCTGCTACTGTGATGAATCGTAATGTAAATATCTGATATGCAGGATGGTCTTAGGTGACCCCTATGAAAGGGTCATTCGACCGCCAAAGGGGTCGCGACCCACAGGTTGAGAACCGCTGGTTTAGCGAGCGAGGAAGGAGAGAGAAACATCGATGTGAGAGTGTAACATCCAACAGCTGCGTCCTGCACGCCCCCTATTGGGGATTGAGCAACCCGGGCATGTGCCCTGACCAACAACCTTTTGGTGCACAGGCCAACACCCAACCAACTGAGCCAACACCCAACCAACTGAACCAACACCCAACCAACTGAGCCACACTGGCCAGAGCTAGAGCCATAGTTTTCACTGTGAAGTTTTTATGAACCTTTTCCACTTGGTTGAAAATATGTGCTAATATACGTGGGCACACATCGTTCCCTTTGCCTTAGGCTCGTCCAGTGTGACTCATGCTGGTAGGCTATCTGGGAGACCTGGAGAGACAGGCGAGGAGAACCCCAGAGGGGGCCAGCCGGCCGCAGAGAGGAGGCCTGCGGGCCAGGGCTGGGTGGAAGCTGGGGAGCTTAGCACCAACTCCGAGAAGAGGGCAAGGCCAAAGGAAAGCACTCGTGTGATGAATTGTTCAACTGGAAGTGACTGAAAAATCCCGAATTTGGCCAACTCTGCCTGGGTTACATGTTCGGCATCCGAAGAATGAGGTCTTGCAGTTCAAAAGGAGAGGATTAGGGAAAATAAAGAAACCGAAGTTGCTGACATGTATGACTAACTGCCTGTGCCGGGCCCAGTCCATGCGCTCTGCACACAGCATCTCGCCCAAAGCCCACAAGCCCGTGAGAAAGCACCACTCACCGTCTCCATTTTCCAGAGGAAAGCCTGCGGCCCAGAGAGGCTAAGACACTTGTTTCAGGTTGCACAGCCTGGAAGGGGTAAAGCCAGGATTCAGCGCTAAGACCCCACCCTTAACCTCATCACGTGGTCTCAAGTGACACCGTTATTTGTCTGAGTGTGTGACTACGAAATCCATCTCTACTTCACAAGCCCTGGGCAGGGGACTCAGAGGCAGCCCTGCCTGGTGACAGAGAAAAACAGGTGATTTTAGTAATAATACGGTGCAGGTTGTGACTGTGGGGAGCGGGAGGGATTTGGGGGACAGGCCTCGGCAACAAAGGCCCACCTCCCACGAACTCTGCCATTCACAAGACGCCCATTCATTCCTCAAACAGCTCGAGCACCCGCTGGGTGCCAGGCACCTGGCCGGGTCCTGAGGGTCCAGCAGGGAGTTAGGGAGACCCAGTTCCTCCTCCACCGAAGCCCAGGGGCTTGTCAGGGGGAGAAAGTGGACCAAATCTACACAGAATCATCTCACTGCCAACGACACCAGGGGCTCCACGCACAAGGGACAGGGTGTGGGGGGAGATCCTGGGGTCCTGACCCAAAGACGGGGCCTCAGAGCTGAGATCCAGAGGGTGATGGGGAGGCACCAGAAAAGGGCCAGTAGTCGGAGCTGAGGTGCCCGGGAAGGGCACGGGAATCTTGTCGACCCTGGTGGCCATGGTCAGCCCTCTGGTCACCCTGAGCTGCCCCTGTTGGACAAACCTGCTCACTCTTTCTCTCTGCGGGGTCTCGCCCATCCACGCTGCCCCCTGCAGGCGGGGGGTCACCTAGAAGTCACCGGGAAGCTCCGGGGGACACAGACCTGCCCAGATCTGCTCCGCACCCCCTCCCAGCGCCTCATAAACTCAGGCAGGAGAGGAGAACAGGATCCTAGGGTCCCAGGACACAGAGGGTGTCCGAGCACAGGTGGCTAAAGGGGGCCCATGGCAGCCCATCTTCCAACCCCCTCCCCCAAGAGGACCCTGACTCCGCCCCCCCACCCCCCACCCCCAGAGCCTCGTTTGGTGGCTGGAACGCCACCAACCTCGAGGCCACAGCAGAGGGGCTCTCCACGCCAAGGATGTGAGTGTGTTAATTAATGAATTAGCTGTTTAATTAACATAATTAAGCCTCATTATTTTCCTTGCATCTATCGTCAATTTTCAGGCAATTAAAGCGAACACTGGTGGAGAATGCGGGATCTGGGTAGTCACTGCCGGGAGGCGGCAGGGCAAAGAAGGCTCCTGTGCACACCACGCGCACCCCAAGATGGCGTGTCCCCGAGTCTGAGTTTGCAAATCGGTTTCCATCCACGTATTGAGCACCTACTCCGTGCCCGGCTCTGTGCCAGGACAGGCAGGGACGTTGAAGGGAGACATGTCAGCCCTGCTGTGGGCGGGAGGCCTGGGGAACATGCCCTGGGCCCCTCTGGCCCTCTCAGCAGCGTCTTAGTGGCCCGTCTGCTGTCTCTGCAAACCTGCAGCTCATTCTGCTGCTACAAAACGTTTACCCGCACGGTCGTTCTTATTTTTATTTTTTTTAAATATATTTTATTGATTTTTTTACAGAGAGGAAGGGAGAGAGATAGTTAGAAACATCGATCAGCTGCCTCCTGCACATCTCCCACTGGGGATGTGCCCGCAACCCAGGTACATGCCCTTGACCGAAATCGAACCTGGGACCTTTCAGTCCGCAGGGCGACGCTCTATCCACTGAGCCAAACCGGTTTCGGCTCTTTTTTTTTTTTTTAAATATATTTTTATTCGCAGAAGCAGAGTGGCGCAGCAGAAGCGTGCTGGGCCCATAATATATTTTTATTTATTTCAGTGAGGAAGAGAGAGAGAGAGAGAGAGAGAGATGAGGGAGAATCATTGATGGGCTGCCTCCTGCACGCCCCACACTGGGGACTGGGCCCGCAACCTGGGCATGTGCCCCGACGGGGAATCGAACCGTGACCTCCTGGGTCATAGGCCCACACACAACCACTGGGCCATAACAGGTTGTTTGTAAATTGGTGACCCATCGTAGAGCCCTGGGCCCTCCGCTACAGACCTGCCTCCACTACAGACCTGCCTCCGCTACAGACCTGCCTCCACAGGACTGTGTAGTCAAGAAAGTCAACGCACTGAGGCCTGGTCTTCGTCACCCTCCTGTCCTCCTCTGCTCTGTCCTCCTCCTGCTCACAGGGGGAGAGGTGGGCAAAGGACTGCCTCAGATCTAGGTGCCCTTTGCCTTGGGCACTTGGGCACGACATGCTTTTCCCACCTGCCCCATGTGAGCCACTGGGTTTGGGGACCTGAGTGCAGGGTTCCAGTTTATCCCTGCTCCCATTTATCTGGGGGTTCACTCAGCCCCCATACCGCCATCTGCTCTGATTTTTTAAAATTTGATTTAAATGCAGTAAGTTCTATTTCTCCTCTCCAACGAGTTCCTGAAACCCCTCACCCCCACACATATATACACATTTTCCCAGGTTTTGCCCAGAAGCGCGTCTATGTCCCCATTCAAAATCGCTGGTGACATGTTGAATGAGGCAGAAACCTGTGGCCTCACCGAGAGACCATCCTAGATCTGCATGATCTCAAGTGAGGGTGTACCTGAGTCTGGGGCGACGGGCGACTTTTTCAAATGCATCCTCCGTTTCTTCCTCCCCCTCCCAGCCCGTGACAATCACACCCTCAGAGAGCAGGTGGCCAATGGGAGGCCTCAGGTCGCTGGGAGCAGAGACGAGGCTGTGAACCTATGTACGCTGTGCTCCCGGAACCCATGCTCATAGTCACAGCCGTGGGCTCGGCGACCCAGCCACCCCTCAGGTCCCAGGCCGGAGCCTCGTCTCCATCCTTCTCTCGCTGCGTTACCCTAGGCACTTTCCTTAGCCTCTCTGAGCTGTTTCCTCTCCTTTGAGGTGGGTATAAACTGGATGTCCACCCCCTAGCATTGTTGTGAGGACCCTCAGAGACGCCACACCTCAAGCCCCAGGCACACTGTCAGCACTGAGTTCAAGGTCATCTCAGGCCCCTTCCTTCCCTCAGAGCCATCAGCTTCCAGACCACACTCCTTCGTCACACACTAGTTTATTCCACGCCACTTCCCGGTGGCAGGGTCTCCCCATCTTGAGTCTGTCTCACCACACTTCCACCTGCAGGTTCTATTGGTCGCACCATTCATCATAAGGAAACTGAGGCTGAGAGCAGCTGAGAGCAACTAGGTCACGTGCCCAAGACCACAGGTGGTGAGTGGCAGAATGGGACTCACACCCAGTTCAGTCTGCCCCCAGAGTGGGCAGAGCCTGCTATGCCCAGCCCTGTTCTAGAAGAAGGCTGGCCAAGCCCCCTGCTCTGGGGGTTCTATTCTAGTGACGAGACAAATAATAAGCCCAAAGGAAATGAAGATAGAATTCATTAGAGCTACGAGCGACGGAGGGCGGGGCAGTGAGCTGAGGCCAGCGGAAGCGAGCTACTCGGGCTGGCCCTCTAGTATAATCATAAAAGGAGATAAAGGGTATTGGGGAGAAACCTTTGAGATCAGTGTTCAAGGAAGGCCGTGAGGAGATGGTTCTGACGAAGGAGGCAGGGGCTGGCTGGTGCAAAGGCCCTGAGGCAGCCCTCAGCCTGCTGGATGGAGGAGATGGTGTGGAGAGACAGGCAGGCCGGATCAGAAGTGACCCGACAAGATGTAGAAAGACCGCTGGCTGCCCAGTGGAGACCAGACTGTAGGGAGGCGAGGGTGGAGGGACAGCCCAGCTATGAGGTGATGGTGTCTTGGAGGTCGTGAGCTGGGCATGGATTCTGGATATATTGTGAAGGTGACACTAACAGGACTTGCGGATGGATGAGCTGTGGGGTCCAGGGTGGATCCAGGGGGTTGGAATGAGCCACAGGAGAATGGAAATACCACTGCTTGAGCTGGGAAGACAGCAGGAGTGGGTGTGATAAGGAAAACCAATACCTTAAGTGGACCTGTCACATAGGCAGGTGGGCGTCAGAAGCTGGAGTTGACTAGAGATTCCTGGTGGCGGGGGGGGGGGAGGGGATGGGGGGGTCTTAGACCTGAGCCTGGGCCCGATGGGCACCTGGGAGTCGGAGAGGAGAAGGGATCCTCAGATGGGGCCCTGGGGGCCAGCAACACTAGAGGAAGATCCAGTACAGAGTCCTGGAAAAGAGAGAGCAGCTGGTAAGACAAACAGTTGAGGAGAGGAGGCAGCCCAGGAGCCAAGGGAAGAGGTGCGGCCAACCAAGCACATCAAATGTGAGTGATGGGGGCTGGCCCCCCGAGACCTGGTCTCTGGGGAGGATGGGGGAGAGGCGTGGGGCGCAGGCAGCAGCAGCACAGACAACTCCCCGGGCATTTTGCTTCAAAGAACAGAGACTCGGTATCAGCAGGGGGAGAGCAGGGCCCCAGGGAGGGTCTGCTCACAAGATGGAGGGGTCACGCATGTTTGGGGCTGACAGAAATGATGCCGCCCCCGTAAGCAAGGCCCACAGTTTGGATAATGTGAATTGTTCGGTTTTTCTAATTGATGTTTTCAAAATACCCTTTCTGGACCGTTAAAACACAAACCCTGCATTTTACCCAAACGGTTCCAACTCTGGGTCTCAGCTGCTGGGAACACTTGCTACCCTTCGCCGCCAGGGCACCGGCTCTTCCAAGCACATCCCTCGAAGTCCTCCCGCATTTCACCAAGGAAACGCAAAAAACAGGCCCAACCCCTCGCAAGCTCACGATCTTATTTTTGCATTTTTGTCCTGGTAATTTTTTTTTGGGGGGGGGGGGTACAAATGCTAATATTTTGTACGGAGTGTGCCAACCTAGGGGAGAGCCACCTGAAGATCCCAGGCTGTGGAAATGGTCCGTCGGCACACGCATGCCGAGACATCGAGCATCGATCACGAAGGCAAATAAATGAATAACCAGAAAACGCTGGAAATGGAACATCAGAGATTGGCTATAAAAGGTAAGTACAATTTAGGGTTTCATGACATTCGTTAGTTTTCAGCAAGCCGAACTCTCTTCCTTATAATGTTCAACTTCATTTGTTTTTAAGGTGGTGTTATTAATTTTAAGTGTACTTTTTACAGAAGCATGGCAGGCACAGCTACAGAAAAAATGCACAAATCCTAAGGGTTTGGCCCAAAGAGTTTGTCAACAGAGTCAAGGCAGCCATGAAACCAGCACCCAGGAGCCCTGGGCCCTTCCGTGTGTGGTCTTGTGGATGGGCAGAAGCCAGGACCTCGGGTGACATAACTGTCGGATCAGAGGAGCCAAACCGGTGGCCACGGCCTTGTCCCCTTGTCTCAGGTGGTGCCTGAGGGTATTGAGGGGCCCTGATAGGCCTGGCCCTTGGAGTCACAGCACCAGTGGCATCTTGAGGTCCCTGACCTTAGCCCTGGGGAGGGTGGGCACCCGGCATCCAGCAGGGGCAGCCTAGGGAGATGGCAGAGGGAGGAGCCCGCCCCACCCCAGGCTGGGTCTCTCCTCCGCCACTTGGCTGGGCTTCCTCCCCAAGCTGCAGCAGCAGCAGCCGTCATAATTAACCCTGCTAATTAATCAGGGCAGGACGGATTAATTGAGATCACAGGAGACCGAGAGAGCAGGTGCGGCTCCGGGGCTGACGGGATAACGAGCTCTCTGGACACCCAGGGGGCCTGGCCCTGCCCCGGGGAGCCCTGGCTCGCTCAGCGATGAACTGTGCCAGGGGAGGCCCGAGGGACCCAGCCCTGTTGGGTGTCCGGGGCCTTTTGGGCAGGCTCTGCTGGCCGAGGCTGGAAGGCTGGCCAGGCAGACAGTCTCTGTCACCCCCACCGCCAGGGGCCAGCTGAAGCCGTGAGCAAGAGGCCCCAGACTGCAAGGGAAGCTGGAACAGAGCAGGGCCTGGGCCCAGGACCAGCCCTCTCCTCCACCACAGCGAGTCTCCTGCCCCAGCCCCCCAGGAAAGGGTCTCCATTTGAGCTGAGACCCCTAGAGAGTGGCCCCCTCTAAGCCGTGGGAAGGAGAGCTCAGTGGGGTTTCCAGCAGGGCAGCGACGTGGTCATCACATGTTCACGAAGATCTCTCTAGCACAGCGGTTCTCAACCTGTGGGTCACGACCCCTTTGGCGGTCGAACGACCCTTTCACAGGGGTCGCCTAAGACCATCCTGCAGATCAGATATTTACATGACGATTCATCACAGTAGCAACATGACAGTTATGAAGTAGCCACGAAAATAATTTTATGGTTGGGTCACCACATGAGGCACTGTATTTAAAGGGCCAGAAGGTTGAGAACCACTGCTCTGGCAGCTTCCATGGGGGTAGAATTTGAAAGGTGCCGGAGTGGAGGCAGGGAAAGGTGGGGCTGGGCCCAAGCACAGGAGTGTGGCTTAGACCAGGTGGTGGCCATGGAGGGGCGGGGGCGGGGGGGGGGGGGGCGGGGGAGCGGGGGGCACGTGTTCCCTGGGTTGGGAGCCAGGACCTTGTTGCTGGCTTACATATGGCGGAGTGAGGAGGTCAAGGGCCATTATTCTAGTTCCAGGAGGTTCTGCTCCTGGGGTGGGAGCGGGAGGCAGGGACCTCAAGATGCCACTGGTGCTGTGACTCCAAGGGCCAGGCCTATCAGGGCCACTCAATACCCTCAGGCACCACCTGAGACAAAGGGACAAGGCCCTGGCCACGGGTTTGGCTCCTCTGATCGGACAGTTATGTCACCCGAGGTCCTGGCTTCTGCCCATCCACAAGACCACACACGGAAGGACCCCCTGGCCCACACGGTCCTGGCTTCCCTTGAGGGTGACCCCACCACCCACTTCCTTATCAGCCTTTTCCCTTTGGACCCCTGGGAGACAGGCTTACAGAAGGTGAAGGTCAAGGGTGTGGTTGCTGTGGTCAGGCCCATAGCTGTTGTGTTGTCAGGACCCCATTAATTGCCTTGTGGGCTCAGGGAGCTCCCATCCTCCACCCTTTTCCAAAACTCGAGCCCTTGGCTAAACACCAGAGCATCAGAAAGTGGCTCAGGGCAGCCCAGGCAATCCCAGCCTCTCCCTGTGGCTGAGGCCCCTGACCCTTTACACCTCAGCTCACGCCCTCCCCCCGGCCACCCTCCCCAGGTCAGCTCCTCCGAGCTCCACACCCTCCCAGCCAGTCCAGACTCCTGGAGCCAGGACCCTCACAAAGCAAAGACGGGCGCTTCACTCAGCACAGGCCCCCCGCCCACACTGGACCAACACCACCAAACTCCAACACACACCACCTCTCAGCACCCATCCATTATCCTCCTGGCCAAAACGCGATCCATTATCGCCGCCTGCGCCTGGCAAAATGTATCATTACCTGCACCCTCGGCACTTCCCAGATCAATCCACTTCTTAAATGTAGTAATAGAGAAGAGGATTAGGTACTAGAAAACTCATTATGAAAATGGCGCACTCAAATTCTTTAAAGGTGATATTTCATAAAATATACCGGTCCTGCCGCGTGCCTCAATCATTCTTTTTAATAGCTCCGTAGCAGCCAGAAAATAAAGTATTCATGAAGATTGAAGAAGATGATCCCATGAACTTCAATTTAATTGGTGCAAATTAAAACAATCCATCTTTTCGTGCTGTCCGTCTATCTCCAATCATCCCCACGCTGCACGTCCGGCACCCTGATTACAATTATCTTTTAATAGGAAAACTTGTCAGTTTTTGTGTGATTTACATAAGCTTGAGCAAACTTATGGGTATCTGATAGGGCCTTGGTGTGTGATTTCCTGTCCCCGGCTCCCAGGCTCTCCGAAGGCCTCGGTGGGGGGCAGGGGAGGCAGGGTCCGGGCCGGGTGGGGGGCGGGCAGGGGTGGATTTGTGGCGTCCCTGAGTTTACAATGCTCCTCAGAGATGGGGCTGCCTCAGACATCTCCGTTCAGTACACCAGGCCCCAGCCTCGGACCATGTGCTTCCTCCGGGACCGTGACAGCTGGACATGGACCCGGTCAGTGGCCACGGTCACTGTCAAGGCCGCGACTGCACCTTGACCTCCCTTTGAGAAGGCCACACTCTGGTGCGCTCTCTGCAGTCTCCTAACCATTTACTCTCCACCCCCAACCAGGCACACACGTTCCTTATTGCTGCCCGTGCCGCCTTGAAGAGCCTGTGGGGACAGACCCAGGAGACTTTCTGGGGATGAGAAGCCAGGAGAGAAAGTCAACAGTGGACGGAGCATAATAAGAGGGACTTGTACGAGGAGGGGAGACAGGTGCTTGGATCTCCCCGGGAGCGTGCAGCGGGGAAGATGTGACTTTAATTAAACAGAAACCAGCCTCCGGAGTCCCGAGCAAGGTGCAGCCGCCAGTAAGCTAGAGCCACCTCTGGCTGTATCAACAGAGATACGGCCAGAAAGAGGGGGAGGACATTCCACCCACATCTGTGCCGTTCGAACCCCTTCTGACGTGTTTATTCACTCATTCATCCAATAACACGGACAGAGTTCCTGCTAAGTGTCAGGTGCTGGGGATCAGCAGAGAATGAGGCCAACCCAACTCCCACCTCACAAGCTTTATAACTGGCGATGCAGGCAGCCGAGAAGGCAGGTGGTGACGACACAGGCTGATGAAAGCTAAGGTGGGGGAATGCACGAGCCTGGGGGAGCCTGGGGGAGGGGCCCCAGTCAAAGCTGGGGGTTCAGGACAAGCCCAGAGTTGCTAATGCCTGGCTTGAGACTTAAAGGCTGAAAAGAAGTCTTGACAATGGGGGGTAGGCTGGGAGCGGGGGACTGTTCGAGAAAGCGGGGACCATCGCGTGCAAAAGCCCGAGGCAAGAACTCCTGCAACCTTAGCGGGTGGCTGGTCGGACAGGGCAGAGCGGGGGCCGGTGACCCGCGGGAAGGCAGTCCTACACTGGGGCGCCCCGACAGGGCTGCCTGTCTCCATTAGCCTTCTTACATTTTTAAAGGGATTCTTAATTACACAGGGATATGCAGACACATTAAGAATAGATGAGCACGTTCTCACTGTATAACAAATGTCAGCTCCGTAGATAAAGTCCCCCGCGGCCGCCTCCACCCTCTACCCTGTCCCTCGCGGGAGGTAACACTTACCGGTCTGGTGAGTCACCTTCCAGATGCTTCTCTATGCCTTCCCATCCGTAGGGACCTGTGGCAACGCAGACATGCTTTTGGTTTCATTTCTCGCAGGAATGGTCTTGCACCGTCCATGTCTTTCTGAAGTTTGCTTCTTCAACTCAGCCACGCCTGTTAACGTCCGTGTCAGCCCCTCATGGGGACTGCCCGGCAGACTCGGGGAGGGCCCGTCCTGGGCGGCAGCAGGGCACCGGTGGAGGGTGAACCGGGGACTCCGCAGTGGGCTCTGGCCTGTCACCTCGGGCAAGCCCTTTCCTGTCCTGGAGCCTTGGTCCCCTGTCCTGAAGAGATGGAGCAGGAAGGAGCCTGCCGCTGGGACGCTGTGCATACTTGGTTAAGGCTCCTAAAGCTGTGGACTTGGGGCTTGGCCCATGGAAGGGTCTCTACACGTGCGGACAATGGCGGTGATGCCTATGGTATGAGGCGTATCCGCGTACCCCCAGCAGAACCTTCCGGAGGCTCCAGCCCGGCCTGCAGGGGCTGCACCCAGCCGACAGGCACTTCCTTGCCCTGGTGCTCCGGGGTCTGGATGGGAAGTGGAAGCAGCTGTTCTCAGCCTGATCCTGCAGGCCCCTCCCCATGACCCCATCAGGCACACTCCCCACGCCCCCAGCAGCCCTAGGCCACCCAGAGCTCCCAGTCCATACAACAACTATTGTCTGTTTGCTCTAGTAGCTACAGCCGCCCTTACCTGGGAGGGAGCCTTGCTAGGTGGGGAAGTTAAGCTCCTGAGAAATCCTATCTCCTTAAGGCCGTGGTTCTCAGCCTGGGCTGCACATTAGAATCACCTGGGAATCTTTTTAAAATCCTGATTTCCGGGCCTCATGCTCCAGAAATTCTGTTTCTTCGTTACTAATGTTGTGGCCCCACCCCATCACAAAGAAACAGAATTTCCGGAGGATGAGGCCCAGAAATCAGGATTCTAAAAAGATTCCCAGGTGATTCTAATGTGCAGCCCAGGTTGAGAACCACTGCCATAGGGAAAGGGAACTCAGCGGGACCCTGTCCCCCTCCCCATGTGGGAGTCCATTCTGTGGGACTCTTTCCCTCTCCCCACATGGGAGCCTGTACTTGCTCTGCAACACCAGTAAATCTCCGCCTTTGCTATAACCACTCTCTGCCCTGGATTCATTCTTCGACTCCAGTGGACAAAGAATCCGGGTTCCAGTCCAAAAATTCCGTTTCACTTCTACTTGTCTACCCTGACTTCCTCATGCTGCAGATGAAACCCATGTTTGTTCTCAAGGAAAAGAAGATCTAATTCTTCTCCCAGAAAAACCTTGTTTGGCCAGAAGAACATTGTAAAGTTTTCCCCTCCCCCCAACATTCTCCTTGCCCTTCCTGCCACCTGGGGGCCAGGTTCTGAGAAGCCAGGGGACCCCCAAAAGCCACCTCCCCCTTGCCCTTTCCTGTGCCTCCATTTATTTCCAGCCAAAGGTTTCACTAGCACCGCCAAGAACTGATATTCAGAAATAAGTATGTAAATCCTTTGTAAATGTATGCTAATTACTTATTTTTAATTATAATGTAAATAAGTAATTACTGAATAATTTTAAAGTATTTACATGGAGGGGGTGTGATTTAGACACTAACTTGTTATAAGATATAAAAACTATAAATTATACAGTAATTATGGCCCAATTTACATGCGAAGGCCAAACACAATTACATAGCAAGAAAAATATAAACAATCAGGTAATTCCGCGGTAGTTACTGTGTAATAACCAAGCTGTTTTCTTCCCTCGGTTGACAAAGTGGGTCTGTGTTCACTCTAGGCTCAGGGAGGCCCAGGGGGAGGGTGCATTCAGGAAGGTGAAATCACCTTCAAGAAAAAAAAAATTACAAAACAAGAAAAAAAGACACAATCAAAAGCTATTGAGTCTCACCCGGGTGGGTTATGGGTTCAGGGCTGGGCTTCAGAGGAAGTCCAAGCCACAGTCCGTGGCTGCGCGGCCCAGGACGGAGTGGCCCCAGCTGTCCTCTCTTGCCTGGTCCACAGCTGCCCCCTCACACACTACACGTCAGACAACTGAGAGTCCCCCAAACTCTCACCGCCAGGCCTTCACGCCCCTGTGCCCTCAGCCTTCATCTTCCTGCACTTTCTTGCCTGGCTAATCCTAGCTCACTTTTCAAGTCTCACTTGTAATGCCTCTTCCCCCAGGAAGCCTTCCCTGACCAAATCCCCACCAGAATCCCCAAGATTTGGCCAGGGGCCCCTCTTGGGCCTCCTCCATCAAAACCGATCACTGTTTCTGAGATGGCCTGTTTGAGGGGGAAGTTTGCCTCCCCCACCAGACTGGGAACCCCAAGAGGTCAGAGCCCAGTTGCCTTGTCTAGTGCTGGTCCCAAGTTAGTGGCACTTGGACTTGAGGACATGGAGTCTGGCGTCAGCGAGATGTGGGTTCAAGCCTGGTGCAGACACTCTCCAGGGTCCCCCCAGAATTATCTGGGGGGCCTGGGCCTTACCTTAGGGAGGGGAGCCACAGGCTTGCTAAAAAGCCCTGGGTTCAAGGTCCTCACACTGCTCCCTTTGATGGGGCATCATTCTCCCCATTTTGCAGACAAGGAAACTGAGGCTCGGGCCAAGTAGCTAATGGGGTCACAGAGCTGGGCTGTGAAATCAGGCCCCTTCCAGGGCCTGGAGCTCCCAAGTCCTCTCCTCCCCCCCCACTCTGGGCTTATGGACCTTGACTCTCCAGGGGGCGATTAAGCCCCAGAATGAGGGTGGAGGAGTCCAACAGACGTGTGCCAGTCCCACCCCCACAGCAGTGCCAGGAGAAGGGGGCGCCTCCCGCTGCCTCCTACACCTCCTGAGAAGGGAGGTCACAGAACTATTGACCTAGGAACCCCTGAGATCCTGTTTCTTTTAAGCCCTTGCCTGAGTCCCCAGGGTCAGAATCTCCAGGATTGCTTCTTAAAATGAAAATTCCTGGACACCGGTGCAGACGATGACTCTGGAGATGAAGCCAGAAGATCCCTTCGTAGGCCACGCCCCCTGATGCCCGCTGCGGTCTGAGAGTCACTGCAGGTGGCGGCACAACCTGAACCTGTCCCCTCGCCTATGACAGCGGCCTCCATACTGTGCTGGCTGATGATGTCAAAGCACCAAGCACACAGGAGGTGCTCAGCAGACATGCAGTCCCTCCATTCAACACCTACTGTGTGCCACCAGGCACTCTTGCTGCCCAGCCCCCGTCCCTACATGGACAGGCAGACAGGACCTGTGCCTCATGGCAGGGGGGGCGGGGCGGTCTGAGGCTCCAAGGGGTGCTAGCCAGGCTGGGGGACACGTCTGCCCGCTTTGTGTCAGGCCCAGCAATCATAATAGTGAAGCCCACATTCTCAGCCCTGGCAGGTCCCCACAAGGGTGCCAGGCCCCACCCCGGCCCCTCTTCCTTCAGGAGCACGGCTGTCCCACCCGCCTGCAGGTGTCACGCAATTTGGAGCTAGGGAGAGGGAGCAATCCACATACAGACTCAGGACTGCTCTTTTTCTCCTGCCCCTGAGGTGCTGCTGTTCATTAAGCACAGTCATTCATGAAGATTTAGGGGAGCCGAGTGGGACCCTGGGATGGAGGGCCCTGCTGACCAGGCCTGGGCCTTTGCGTCTGCAGGAGCGCACACCTCGGCCATTCCCGTCTCCACACCGGCTGTCTGAGCTCTCGGAAAGTCGTGCAGGACGTTTCTTCTCGAATAATAATGAGCACAAGGACCCCAGCCTCTGGTTATAAGCCACCGTGACTTGCTGACACCAGGGAAGGGCCTGCTCCCACCCATCCTCACAAGGAGGCAGGCACAGAGCGGGTCAGAGGTTTGCAACCATCACACAGCCTAAGCACTTGGCTTAAATCAGTCTGACTCCAGGGTCTCCCCGCTCAGTTCATGTCCCCGACACCCCGAATGACAAAGGACGTGGCCAGCAGAGGCCAGCTCGGTCTGCGGAGGCCAGAGCCCGCGCCCGGCAGGGGTGAGCCCCGGCACTGGCCAAGGCCGTGGAGACAGAAATTGCCATCATTTCAGCGCTACGACTCCTCACGCAGCTACTTCACAGCCCGGGAAATTCCCCGGTCCCCTGGGTAATATTTTTTTACGGCCATTTCCGGGTGCTATTCATTTTATTACACTTTCGCCTGTTATTTTTGTTGTTGGCGCATAAGCAATGTGGTCAATTCTGTTTTACGTGCCCCGGCGTTCCAGATCCATCGCCAGCCAGCATGGCGCTGAGTGGTTACACAGTAAAGCGTTGGGCTAATAAAATGCATAAAGCAGAGATAGGAAAATCAATGCCTTTGCTAATAATACTTCGCCATCTCTCCCGCGGTCTGCCAGGCAGGGCTGGCGTCAGCGGCACCACACAGGCTGGCCCGGGGCCCCGCCCCTGCCCCTTGCCCTCCTGGAGCAGGACCAGTCCGAGAGCCCTGGCAGGTGCTCAGCAGAGCACGGATGCCCTCCCACCACCGAGGTGGAGACAAGGGGGTGGGAGAGCGGGGTCGTTCCAGGTTCCCCAGCAAGTCCCGGTACCACTCTGACCCTCAGTTTCTTCATCTACAAAACAGGGGTAGGGGCAGTCCCTGCCTCCGAGGGCCTTTGTGAGGATGTGGGGAGAGAGAGCCCCTGTTACCCACAATGCACAGCAGGTGGGCAGGGTGAAAGAACAGTGCTGTCCACCTCGCCAGGTTACAGCCACCCTGGCCGCTCACAGGGGCGCTTCTATCCCGAGCCCCTGGGAGGAGAAAGGTTTTTCCCTGAACTGAGCCCTAAAATGAGGCCTGTGTTCCCAGACACAGGCACTACCTCTACTCGGACCCAAGGAGGCAACTGCCCTCCGTGTCCCACAATCATTCAGCCTCCTGCCTGGGCACCCCGGGCCCACATCAATCCCCTGGTCCAAAGCCTCGGGCTGGCCTGCCTCTCGGCTTAGCACACACTCATTCGTTTCACGATGAGTAAATGAAACCCTCGCGGACATGTCAGGGCCCTGCCCGGCACTAGCGGACGTTGGAGGCCTGGGATGCTGGAGTAAGGAGCTGAACCACCGTGAGGGCAGGGGTGGGGGACGTCCAGGCCACGGGCCGTATGAGGCCCGCGAAATCATTTGGTCTGGCCCTGCCAAGGCATTAGGAGTGAGCTAATTAAATGTTTGGCCAAATATAGCGGGCTAATTTTTATTGATTTCAGAGAGGGAGGAAGAGGGAGAGAGAGAGAGACACATCAATGATGAGAGAGAATCACTGATCGGCTGCCTCCTACATGCCCCACGCTGGGGATCCAGCCTGCAACCGGGCATGTGCTCTGACCAGAAATTGAACCGTGACCTCCTGGTTCATAGGTCAATGCTCAACCACTGAGCCACGCTGGCCAGGCCAGCAGGCTAATTCTTAAGTTGATAATTTTGTGTGGCCCTCAGATGATGTTATAAATATCCAAATGGCCCTTGGCAGAAAAAAGGTTCCCCACCCTGATCTAGGGGGTGCAGGGGGCTTTGGGAAGAGCCTGGATTCTGTCGGGGCAGCTTTCCAAGGTCGTTCCTCTCTCTCCAGCACCGCCCCCCCCCCAACCCTCCCCCTTGGGCTGGTGAGGGTGTGGAGAGCCCACCATGGGGATAAACGGTGTCACTTTCCAAGGCCCCTCCTCCCTCATCCTCCTCCCCCACCCAGGAGGGAACACAAATAGAGCTTAATCCCCAGCGCTTCCCTGCACACCCGGGCCTGACGCACGGCTCGGCAAATATTGGACTTTATTAATTTAATTTAATTAAACTTTATTAACCTTTATTAAAAATAAACCCTCATTAAAATTCTCATTCCCATCTCTGGCAAAGGTGCGGGGGGGGGCGGCGGGGGAGGGCACTGCCTCTTCTCCAGGCTGTTAAATGTCACCTGAACTGAGGCGGTGGCCTCCAGGGACCAGGAGCCGGGGCTGGAGATGGAGGGGTCAGGCAGGGTGTGTGCGTGCCTGTGTGCACGCGTGTGCGCATGTGTGCATGTGTGTGTGCGCACCTGCACACTGAGCTGTGGTGACAGCTGAGATCCAGACCCTGGGCAGTGCACATGGAAGGTCAGCTCAGAGCCAGGAAGCGGGGGGAAGGGGGGCTGGGAGAAGGGAGATCCGGGCAGCTCAGAGCCAGGCCTCACACTGCACAGCAGCCGGTCCCCACGCAGATCTGGGAGCAGGAAAACCTTTGCTTCTATCACACACACATTATTTTCCCCAGGAGCCATGCTTGCTCCTTTTAGAAAATTTGGAAAATACAGAAAAGCACCAAAGAACATAAAATTCTCTTGACCCCAAATGGACTCCTGTCCCTCAGCACTGGGGTGATCATAGTCATCATCCGACCTGGGACATTTTAAAGAATGGGACCACTGCTTACCCCTGCACCTGTCCTAGTCACAGGCCCTGTGCCAGGCAACATGTTAACATATTACCAAGTTAGTCCTTCTACGAGTTCCCACTGCCCAACACCCCAACACCCAGCCCGGGCCTGGCGCCTGAGCTAATTCAGAGCGGGCAGTGGCTAGAAGCCTACTACACACTGGGCCCTGGCCTGGGCTTTGTGTAAATCATCTCATTTAATCCCCCCAGCAGCCTGGGGGCTCTGAGTGGTGCCGTGCCCACTGTATAGAGGAGGAAACTGAGGCTCTGGAGGTGAAGGCCAGAAGGTACGTGGCAGAGCCAGCACAGAAACCTGAATTCCCTGCACTGTTCACTGCCCTGAGCTTCTCCCTGCAGGAGTGGAGGCACATGAGGCTGTGTCACCTGGGGAGGGGCCGCTGGGGGGCAGACCACCCACCTGGGTTATCTGAAGAGTCTGCGGGCAGAGACTTCTTGGGCAGAGCCTGTGAGTGGAGGGAGGAGGCACTGGACAAGCGGGCAGAACTGGCCCGCTCAGCTTAACCCACCCCACCCCACCACCACCAGGGAGCGCCCAGTGCTGCCTCCACATTCCATTCCTGGGCCCTCCATTCTGCACGGTGGCCAAGCCCCCTGATCAGGGGAAGGGCTCGGGAAAGATAAAAGGTAGGAGGGCCACTCTGGGTCCGAGGTTCCAAAGATGCTTATCACAGTTCTCGAACTCAATGAAATGACATTAAACCCAGAGCAGGGCGGGTCCCGGGTTCAGATGCAAAACGCCCGTGAGTGGTCTGGTGACTCCAGACAAGTTCACACACTCATCAGTAAGCACCCCGTGAGGGCCTGGTTTGGGGTACGATGACAAAGACCACAGCCAGGCCCTCCTGGGCCTGCAGGCCAGTGAGGCGACAAAAACCAAAGCCAGCCAGTGGTCCTGTTGCTGCAAGTTGCAGAACGTGCCAGGAGGGGAGAGAGGAGGAAAACATGGGAGACCTCGTTAAGAGTGGGGAGGTGACATGGACCCCGAGACCAGAGGCTGTGGAGAAGTGACGCAGGGACCCACAGGAAGACAAGCCAGCCTGCGGGAGGAGTCCAGGGAGGCGCTGGCAGGGCCGGGCTGAGCAGGCCAGGACCAAAGCCCGCGGATGCCTTCAAGAAGGGCAGGCAGTGGGGGCAGGAAGGGGAGGATGGCCCAGGGCTTGGGCCAGTGTGGGGGCAGAAGGATTGTTGGTCAACAACTGCAGAGACGCTTTAGAGAAATATTGACCGGAGGGCCTGTTCATTCATTCACTCCCTCACTCCTCACTCACTCACTCACTCACTCACTCACTCACTCACGTATCCGTCCTTTCATTCATCCACCCAGCAAGTTCACTGCCAGGCACCAGGGCAAAACCAGACCCACACAGCCTCTGCCCTGAACGAACTTACAGTCCAGGGGGAGAAGTAGTCCACAGACAAAATAAAAACAATCACTGATCATGACAAGTTGCAGGAAGGAAATAAACAGGGCGGTGGGCGCAGCAGGGACCAATGAAGGGGAGGAGGGCACCCAGTCAGAGGCCACCTCCGATGGCTTCTTGGAGGGAGACAGTGGGACCGAGGCCTGATGTTCTAGACACTTCCTGCCAGTGTGCAGGCCTGCCCCGGCGCCGTGGGGCACACCCGATGCCCCTGGGGACCAGGTGCCCCCAGGCCACAGCTGTGCTCGGTAAATGACATGTGCTGCTGCTGCTGCTGTCCTCCTGGCCATCCTGCCACACAGACCAGCCCCCAACCCTTGCTTAGCACTCGGAGTTGAAAATAAAGATGTTTGAAGATTTTGTTAACAGAGAGGAAATGCAGCCCATCGAGGCAGCGGACGGGGGACTGGAGGGGCCGTGCCTGACCCCTGACAGCAGGAACTGGTTCTCAGCACATCTCCCGGCCTTTCCCAGAATCTTCCAGCCCAGGGAGCCTCCATGTTCCAGACAAGGGACCCCAGGGCAGCTAGGCTGTCTCCACGGCTCCGACCGGGTGGGCACGGGCTCCTACCCACCATGTTAGACAAGCCCCTGGCACGGGTCCCCAGAGGAGACGGGGGCCCTGGCAGGGCCCAGCGAGGCCGGGGCCGGGGGCTGGGACCGAGGCAGCCCCTCCGCCTGTCTGTCTCTCTGACTCTGGGTCCCAAGGGTGCTCCCTCTGAGGCTCCCTCCCCGTAAGTTTCCACTCCCTCTCCCTTTCTCCAAGCTTCTCTCCACTTCTTCAAGTTCGCCAGCTAAATATGGCTCCTCACAGATGCCAAGTGTCCACAGTCTCAACCCACCAACCAGCGGAGACCCTGGCGCCTGGCCCGGGTCCAAACTCCCAAAAAGAAGCAGAGTGGCCCAGGTGGGGCTCGAGGCCAGGGCGGGTCCCCCAGAACAGGCATGGCCGGCAGGACCCACTCTGAGGGCTCCTGGAGCTCACGAGCCATGACCCCGCATTTTCACAAACCCCTAATTGGGTTCCTGTTTGTCCTGAAATTCAGTTTAACAAGAAACGCCCTGCCTGACATGAGTGAGGGCTTTGTCCCTGAAAGGGGGTAAGCGTGGCCGTCATCGGATTTTCTAAGAGCATCTGGGGTCTGAGGCACCTTCCCCTTCTTTTCACTAGATCCCACCTGGGGCTGGGGAGAGGGGCGTCGCAGGTGAGGGAGCAGTTTTCACCGTTAACCCCAGCAGATCCTCTGGGCATGGCAGCCAGAAAGCGAGGTCCCTGAGAGGCCCCCCCGCCTGCCCCCGCCCCCCCCCCGCCCCCGCATCCTGACAGGGAACTGGACAGCCTCTATCACCACCATGCACGCACATACACACACACACACACACACACACACACACACACGTGCCAGGCCCCCCATGCAAACATGGAGCCACACACAGACGCTGTCTCACATGGGTGTAGACAAATGCAGACATCCAGGCCACACGTGCATGCACAGGCCAGCCCAGGAAAGCAGCAGCCGTGTGCATACACATACACACACACACACACACACACACACATACACACACACACGGCCCTGAGGGGAGAGAGCTCCCACTCCCTGTGTCCTCTCAAAGCAGACAGGTCCCCCCCTTCTCCAGCTTCTGCAGGAGCAGGTGGGGGTATGAGCTACGATCGCCCTCCAGGCCTCTGTTTCCTCATCTGCCCCTGACAACACGGCTCCCACAGCCGGGGCAGGATGGAGGCCCTGAGGGAGGCACCAGCCATGCCCCCCTTTCACTGTGGAGACACGGGCCTGGCCACATCGCGGAGGCTTCTGAGCCAGGCGGTGAGCGGGAGGTCAGCGTGGCTCCCTGCCAGGAGCCTCCGTAAGAACCAGCTTCCAGAGGGCCGGGCTCCAGACTCTCCCCACAGCCGTAGCCGCCATATAAAATAGGTCATTGGCATAATCCCGGCCAAACTGGCCTCTCGCAGATCAGGTAGGCCACGCTCCCTGGGCCTAATTATCCCATATTTGGTCAATAAGCCATTAACACAGCGCTGCGGATGTTAATAACCGTTTCATGAAAAAGTCGGCGTAATTTATGAGATCAACACTGGTTAGCAAAATTAATAAATATTTCATTCGGTGAGATTCATCCCAGCGTGCTCCGGACAGGTGGACCGAGGCCCGCGGGCGGCCCCGGGGAGCCGGCAGCCGGGGGAGACGAAAGGCCGGCTCTCACTGGGGCCAATAAACATTTACCTCAAATCCCATCGCCATAAATCCGCAGGCCAGACGAGGGAGTCCAGTAAACCTGACTTAACATTATGTTCTGGCCCTTAACAATATTTATATAGAGGTCACTTCAGGGAGGGTTAGAGTCACTGGGCAGGGGCCCAGCGGTGTGACGGGAGCCAGCTTGGGGGCCTCTGGGAAGGTTTGTGCCCTGTGAGACCTGGGGCAGTGGGAAGAGCCCAGATCAGCTCTCAGACCTCTCTGGGGTGGGCAGTTGCCGGCTGTGTGACCTTGGGCAAGTCTACTTACCTTTCTGAGCCTCAGTCTCCTCATCTGTAAAATGGGAGTGCTAACAACCGCCACCTTGGGTGCTGCTGGGAGGATGAAGTAAGCACTGGCACACTGCAGGCACTGGATCCATGGACAGTGCTATAATGGTTGTGATTAGTAGAGGCAGCCAGTGGACCCACCCTCGGCTCTGATAGAGGGAAGCTGTAGGGCAGTGGTTTTCAACCTTCTGGCCCTTTAAATACAATTCCTCATGTTGTGACCCAACCATAAAATTATTTTCGTTGCTACTTCATAACTGTCATGTTGCTGCTGTGATGAATCGTCACGTAAATATCTGATATGCAGGATGGTCTTAGGCGACCCCTGGGAAAGGGTCGTTCGACCGCCCAAGGGGTCGCGACCCACAGGTTGAGAACCGCTGCTCTGTAGGGTGTCCTGAGCCTTTCTCATTGAGTTTAATATCTACCGCGTGCTGTGCACACACAATCTGTAATCCCACAAAGATCCTATAGGGTGAGCCCTCTTGAGATTCCCATTTTCCAAAAGGGTAAACTGAGACTCTCAAAGGCAAAATGACTTACGGGGGCAGCCAGCGGGAAGTCTTGGAGCTGCACTCCACCCCCAGCCTGTGGCTCCGAGCCGCCGCCCTCGCCATCCTTTCCCGAGACCCGAGAGTCCCGGCCCGGCCTCAGCAGCCGCCCTGGGAAGCCGCCCCTCTCCTCTCCCCTGGCAGCCAACCTGGAGCCTGGCACACGACCGGCCCGGAGGATGCGAGAGCCTGTTGTGGTTAAAGAACTTTGCGGGGAACCAGTTAGTTTTCCGCGGGGACTTTCCACCAGGCATTGATTGCCACTCTCCCCACCTGGGCTTGATTTGATTTGCGGGGAGAAGGGCTTGCAGAGGCAGAAGCAATCGGGTGAAATAAAAGCGTCGAATGTGACAGGCTCATCTGTGGCCGCGGCCGGGCTGGGGGCCGAGGAGCGGGGTGGGGATGGGAACGGGGCGGGAGCCCCTCTGCCACCCTGGCACACTCACCCTCCGCGCACATGCCTGGCCTCCGGACAGCAGCACCGAGACCAAGGCCAGCCCGGCTCCGGCTTTGCCCCTCACCTGCAAGGCTTCCTTAGGCAGCACTTGAAAATGAGGTCGGAGGCACGGACCTGCCCAGGGCCATCCTCCAGCATCGGGGGCCCATGTGTCTTCACGGAGCTCCTGCTCTCGCCTCACATCATTCTTTTCACCAACTCGGGAAGCAGGAGCAGAGCGTGGCTCGGAGAGAAGGATGCTGGGGGAGGTGTCAGCAGCCCATTTTACAGACGAAGAGACTGGGGCTCACGAGGTGGGGTGGCTGTCCCAGAAAGAGGCAGAGCCAGAACTCCAACCCAGACCTGTCTGCCTCCAGTCCGGGCCCTTTGCTCGTTTGTCCAGGGCCTGAGTGGAAGCCGGCTCTCAGATGAGCCTTTTGGAGAGAGCCCGCTGACAGCTGTCAGGAGGGGAAGTGCCTACCATGGGCCAGTTAAAGGGGCTTTCAACACATCAGAAAAGAGGTTCCAGCCCGCACAGAGCTGACATCCTAGGGGAGGACAGAACACAAAGAGACGAGTAAGCTATAGGCCGTACTGTGGAAACAAAAGGAAGAGGAGAGCAGGATAAAGGAGGCGGGGGGCGGGCAACAGGATTAAATTAAGTACCAGGGTGACCTTGACAAAGAGGTGAGATTTCAGCGAAGGCCTGGAGGAGGTGGGGGAGGGCTGATACCCAAGGAGGACTGTTCCAGGACGGAGGAAAAAGCAGATGCAAAGGCCCTGAGGCAGGAGCCCCAGCAGGTATTCAGGGAGCAGGAAGGTGGCCCAGGCCGGAAGAGCCAGCTGGGAGAGTCTGGGGCAGAGGGGTGGTCCGGAGGGCAGAGCATGTGGAACTTTGGGCCCATGGAGAAACGGTGGTGAAACCCAGGAAGGCAGTGAGGAGTCTATCAATTAAGACATGTCAGGCCATTTAGTGCAAATTAGTACATAGCAAATGCTCAATTAATAGGAGTTATGATTATTGCGGCTTATAATTAGATTGTTCCTCACCCTTTTTATGGGGCCGAGGGAGCCTTAGAGTCTCACCCCTACAGTCAGGAGCTGGATTTGAGTGACTCACACTGCCCCCCACTGAGCTGGGGGCTGCTCCCTCTCTCAGCCTCTTGAGAATTTCCCAGCGCCTCACCAGCCTCGGCCTTGAAAAGTTTGGGGAGTGAGGGGCTGGGGCCACCACCACAATGGCATTAAATCAGACCCCCAGCTCCGGAAGAAACCTCACCAAGAAGTTGTTAATACCTTTATTATGGGCTGAAATGTATTCACGATATTAAAAGACATCCCATTTCTGCCCCCTGTGTCACATCTGAGATGTAGCGTAGATAAATGATATATCACCGCACGAGATCTACCGAAACCATTAGTAACCATGACATTTTGACGTCAGATTTTAAAAAATTCCTAAGTAATCTTTTTGATTTATGAAATGCTGTCTGGGTTCATCGAGAGAGATCTCAGATTTATCACCGCCTGGTTAGAATTATTAATGATTTTCAATTTGTAAATCTGAAATCGAGAAAGTCTGTGGGCTCTGGGTGAAAACTTGCGCCGATGAGGACCCGGCCTCCCCTCCAAGCCGGAGCCCAGCCACGGAGAGATGGTCCTTCTTGCCACCGCGCTGCACACTTGACACTGTCTCCCAGCAATCCCTGCCGGTCAGCAGCATGCAAGACTGTGGGGGGATCAGCTGCAGGACCGGCTATGGGTAGATGGATCAGAGGGACTTCCACTCCCCTTCCCTCCCCACCCCACACAGGCCCGGAGAGCGGCTCCAGCTGATTTGGGCAGGGGTGGGCAGGAGGGACTGGCCCCAGGTAGCAGACAGCCCCTACCCCACCCCTTGGGTCTGGTTCAGGCCTCAACTCCGTTGCAGGCCTCTCACACCACCAAGAAGCTGGGGCCATCCCCTCCTTGCCCAGGGCAGAGGCCACACAGCCACCCTTGCCTCAGAGCCCGCACACAGCCACCTCTCCGTGTCTTCCAGGGACACTCCTGCCGGAGCGGTCATCTGCCTGTCGGTCTTATTCACCCCCTCCCCATCAAAGCGTCCGCTGCCCCCAGTTCTGGAAACTACCCTGGCCCGGGCAGAAGGCAGAGAGCTGCATGGTGGGACCCCAGAGCTAGGGTCTGGTCCCCATGGGTTCCCATCCAGACCTGAGTCAGGCGATCACCCCAGCCGTACGCCCATGGCTGTCACCTGGGCTGAGTCTCAGTTGGAATTAAATGTCCGTTCCCGGCTCCACCCACCAGCGGAAAAGAATTGCGGGGCGGTTCCAACATGTGGCCAAGCCCCTGTACCACCACACACTCCGCTCCTTCCTCTCTGCACCACTGCCTACTTCAGACCCCACCCTTCTCCCCAGGACAAGGAGGTCTCCCAGCCTCTATCCCGCCCCCTCTGGCCCACCCTCCCACATCTGCCCAAGTCCCCCTGATTGTTACTCTCCTGCTTACACCTCTGTGGCTCCCATGACCCTCCCGAGAAAGGCCCCCTTCCGGCTCAGCCTCCCTGAGGCCTGGAGAGGACCAGGGACTGAAGGAGGCCATGCGGGGCGCCACCTGCAGGACAGAGCCAGACCAGCACCCCTAACTCCACCGCCAGTTCGATCCCAGGGAACCTTCACCCTCTAGCTTCCCCCATGGGCTCAGAGCCTGGCTCCAGAGCTATCCTCCCACCTGGGCAGAGTGGGGTGGGGAGAAGGGGGAGGTTTGCCGGGGGGGGGAGGGCAGCGGGGGTATGCAGCCTGAGGACCCTGAACAGCACTTGGCTCCTCTGTCCATTTAAACAAGACACAAGAGCAAAACTGCTAACAGCGGTGATGAATGCTCCCCTAAAGGAGGTGCCTGGGGTGCCCCAGCCACTCTGAATTAGGAGCGCCGATTAATTAGCACCTACTGTATGCAAGACCCTAGGTCTCAGCAATGCATGAGCAAGACCTCATGCAAGCCTCACACAGCCCTGTGAAGTACCATCCCCATTTTACAGATGGGGAAGCTGAGGCTCAGAGAGGGGAGGGTGACTAGGCAGGGCACAGAGGATTTTTTAGGGCAGTGAAACTATTCTGAATGATGCTACAACAGTGGATACACGTTTGGATACAGGTTATTACACGTTTGTCCAAGCCCAGAAGGCACAACGCCAAGGGTGAACCTTGGGGTAAACTATGGACTTTGGGTGATAATGATGTGTCGATGTAGATTCATCAATGGCAACCAAAGTACCATTGAGCTACAAGGTATCAAAAGCAGGGAGGCTGTGCATGTGTCGGGAAGGGGTATATGGGAACTCTGTGTACTTTCTGCTCGATTTTGCTCTAAGACTGCTCTAAAAAAATTAAATTCAATAATTTTTAAAAAGCCAGGAAGAAGAAGGAAGGCGGGAGCAGAAAGGAAGAGAAGGCTGCCTGACCTCACAGCCCCAGGGTGAGGGCCTTGTTTCCCACCTGGAGGGGCCTCTGTTGGGAAAGGCCAGGCCCCCAGCGGACGCAGATGGAGAAAGTTTCGACAAAGGGGAACCTGGAGTTTTAATGTGGAGGGACCTGGTCCGATGAGGGGGAGCCTGAGCATTTTGATGGAGAAAATGGTGCAACTTGATTGAAAGTCATATAAAGAAGCAGATCTGAGTAAGTGAAGATAGAGATCTTGTTCATGCACTAAAAGACTCAGTATTTTAAAGGTATCAGTTCTCCTGATGGGATCCAATCAAAATCACAACAGAATGTTTGCATGGCACTGGACGTGCTGATTCTAAAGTTTATACAGAAATACAGGTTGTCCCCCCAAAAATGTATGCCCACTTTGAATGATTATAAAGTCAGTGTTTATTAACATACAGTTCATTTTCAAAATGTAAAAGGAATCTACAGAAATGAACCATTTCTTTTGTCAATGCCTGCTTTTAAACTGATGACCATTCTGGTCCAGGCACTGCTGGTAACACAAAGCAATGGCATCACCAACAGCAAGAATCATTTTGCTCGGTATCTGTGTGACCTCAATTTGCTGACTGTTGCCAGTTTTGTACTGTAAACTTTATCTGTTATGTATCCCCCTGTGTGCCCCAGGTCCTGGTGGAGGGATCGCTCAGGCAGGTGGCGGGGAGGAGAGAGACAGCAACAACTCACCCTTGGTAACCGGCATGGTGCCGGCACAGTGTAGGCGCTCAATAAACAACTGAACATTGAACCAGACAATTGAGATTCATTCAGATTGCATGCCCTCAACCATCTGGACTGACATGCATGTATTTCGGTGGACACACACTTACAATCACACATGTGTGCACCCTGCGCATGCACACGTCATACCCACCTGCACACACAGTCCCCATGTATGGGCCACTCCAGCCAGCATTCTCACGCCCATGAAGGCTGCCTCCTGCACAAAGCTCATTTGTTTTGATTTATGAATGCTACAGAAAGAAACCTGAGCATCTTCCTGGGGATTCTGTGATCCTGATACAGGTCCCCCGATATTGCTCTTCTCTCCTGGTTACCTGAAATTAGCAGAGTAATTCGGGATCTGCATCTTTATTTAAAAGAAAAAACTGTAGATGCAGAATTATAAAAATTTAATATGCTCCCAGGAAAATGAAAAATGAGAGGTGGTGATCTCGTCTAACACTTTCAAATGTGTTTATTAATTCATGTTTTAAATCATAAGTTTCATTCGGTGAGAGCCATGCGCAGCAATAAGCCCGTTTTAAAATATTAATGAATAAACAATATTTCTCTATTGAAATATAACATGCTTCTTTGAACAATGGACCACCAGTAATAAATCAAAACCAGGAGAAAATTGCATTTCATATTTAATACAAGTTGAACTCTGCCTTTTTATAAATGATATCTTTTTTGTTTAATTGGCGTCAGTTCAGATCTAGCAGATTGCTAATAAAATTCTGGATTTCCATATTTAATGATGCGTACACTTTCTGCTGAAATTTTACCAAGAAAAAAGAATCAGCCTTTTATTATCTCCTTAGATGGTGGTGAGAGGTGAATCCGAGGCCTCAGTCCTGCCTCACGGGCTGGAGTAGGTGGACCACAGAGGCTGAGCCACTCCCAGGACTCTCACTAGTCACCTGACACCCGTGGCTGCCCCACTGCTGACCAGAAGTAATCATTCTGGCCAGAGGGGCCAGAAGCGGGGAGTCCCATTGTGATCTGGGACACCGTGTAGCAATAGCAGTGAGAGGAGGACCCAGCCATCCCACGGGCCAGGCACCACGCGCACAGCAGCTCACTTCATCTTTACGGCATCCCTTTGAGGAAGGGAGGAACAAAGTTCCCATTTTACAGATGAGAAAACTGAGGCCACAGGGAGAGGAGGGGACATGCCCGAGGTCACACACAGCTGGGAAGTGGCAGAACTTGACCTGACTCCAAAGTCCTAGCTCTTCACACTGTTTTATCAACAGGAGCTGGCGTTCGAGAGCAAGTCACACTCCAGGGCCAGTCATGGACTAATGGGGAATGAGAGCAGCCAACCAGGCACTTACTACATGCAGCCACTTTAACTCTACCTACTTGCTGGGTCCCCTCTACAATGCTGGGGGCTGGTGCTTGACAGTTAAGGAAACTGAGGCAGAGGGAGGTTACATGACTTGCCCAAGGACACACAGTTGGTATGAAGCAGAGCCGGGTTCTCCCCGGGGCATCCTCACTCGGGAGCCCACTTTCATGAGTGCTGGGCTATGGTGAAACCCTGGGCATCGTTTCGTCTCTGCGATGGGGCCGGTGTCCACCTGGTGGCCCAGCTGGAAGCAGGACCCGCGCACAGGGGCTAAGTCTGTGATGATGAGTAATCAGCTGAGGGATGGTCAGGCGTATAGTCCGTGGGGCTGGGTCCCCCAGCTCAGCAGGGACCGGTTGCAAACCGCTCATTGGCTGAAGTGCCTGTGGACACAACAGCCTTCCTCAGGGTCCCAAGCCAGGGTCCCTGATGAGGAGTGGCTGCCTCTGTCCCCTTCCTGCTCGGGTCCCGCCTCCGGCTCACCAATAGTGAGGCTGCCCCACATCGTGAGAAAGAGACACTTTGACAAAGGGCACAAAGAGTTAAAAATGTGGGTTTGAGCTTCAGGAACACCCAAATCATATTTGTATTTGGCCAAGTGGCTTCAGTTTCCTCATCTGCTCATAGAGATGATAATAGAACCTTCCCATGAGGCTGCTGGGAGGGTTTGGAGAGTCTGGGAAGGGAGAGAGCTAGGATCCACGGCTCTGCCTTCTGTTCGCCTTGCTCTCCGGGCTTTACACATGCCCTTCCCTTGTCTGGGCCACCCTTCCCTGTGCCCCGGCCCCCACCCAACTCAGTTCTCCTCCTCCCACTCCTCCCACTCCTCCTCCTCCTCCTCCTCCTCCTCCTCCTCCTCCTCCTCCTCCTCCAGGTCTCTGAGTGGATGCCCATAGTCCGGTTTTCACTGTACCCGAGGTAAAGGCAGGGCCTGACTCCGTTGGAGGGCACAGTGGTCTGGGCTTGGCCTTAGAGGACAGCCGTTCGCCAGGGAGGTGGGGTACACAGATGATGTTCCAAGAAGAAGTGAGGAAACAGGCTCAGAGAGGTTAAATCCCTCACCCTAGGTCACACAGCTGGTAGGAAGCAGGGCCGGGATTCAAATCCATGCCTGGACGCGAGATCTGCTTGCACCCCCAAGTGGGTTGTGTGGGCAATGGGCTAAGGGGCCAGGGGCCAGGGGCCAGGGCTGGACAGAACCTGGGAAAGGCACCCTCAGGGGCACAGACAGAACTCTACCCGAAATAAAGTGCACGCAGGGAGCATGCCCAGGCCCTGTGCTCAGCTCTTCTCGTGCATCGTGATGGCCACTGCCCAGGTCTGTCAACACTACGGTGCCAGGCCCAGCCGGGTGCACGGCTCTTCCTGTCTCCGATCCCCAACCCTGTGATCCACAGACAGAACCACCAGATCTATGACACGCGCCCTGTACACACCACAGGACACCCACTCCCGCGGCCCAGGCATCAGAGGCAGAGGCGGGAGAGAGGCGAGTGCTGAGAGGCAGTCACCCCGTCCCAGAAGGGACCTCACACTGGAGGCTGGATGGCTCCAGTCCACAGACGCCTCTCTCCATCCCACTGAGAGTGGCTGCTGGAGGTGTCACCTGGGGCCTTCATAGGGCAAACTCCAGCTGCGGGAGATGACGGACAGGCAGTGTCAACACTGAGCCTCAGCGTCCCCTCTGAAATGGGGTGACAAACCACCTGTCCCGGGGGTGGCGCCAACATTAAATAAGGGAACGTACAGGAAGGGCCTGGCCAAGGGCTGACCCAGAGATGCTCAACATCAACTTCTCATGGCACAACACACAGACGACACCTAAAACACGACCCCACCTGGGAGACGTATCCCCGCGTCACTTTCCCGCACAGGAAGGGGCTCCTCTAGAACAGCAGTTGCCAGGGGTCCACGGACCACAGGTAGGCGACCGCTGCTCTAGAACACGGCCCCTCCCACCACCACTCAGGCTGGGAATGGCAGGAGGCAGCTGCTCAGTTCAGTTCAGGGGACAGAGGTTCTAACCTGGTTTGCAAGGCCACCTGGTCCACGACAGAGGTTCCCACCCTGCTCTTGTACCTACTCGGAGTGGAAGGCTGACACCTGTCCAACAGGAGGAGCTGCTCAGGCACCCGGGCTCCGATGAGCACACCTGTGCCCTGTGCGTCCATGTAGACAGGCCCCTTAGCCTGTGATTGGATGTCTCAGGTGGTCTCCTACTGTTATTTTCTTTGACCTTGAGAATGAGTTGTGAGATCCCCCCTTCTCGTCTCGAGGTCCAGCAACCCACCAGCCTTTTTCTAATACCCTGACCAAACATTTGCTTTCTGAACAAGGGCTGCAGCCTGATTTCATTCATCTCTGGGTCTAACCCACTGATGGACCCAGAAAAGGTACCTGGTGAAAATCTATCAAGTCAACACATTTCATCCAATTTGGAGTGAGGAATAAGAACCTGGGGGCTCATGCTGCACCCCAGTTCCCTCATGGATGAAGTGAGGATGCTTCTGCCCTCCCCCAACTCCACGAGCAAGGGAACACATATGCCCCCTGTTTTTATTTAGGCCTTCCTAGGACAAAGCCTTCGCCTCCCACCCCAAGGGTTGCCGGTCAAGGTGTAAATCTCCAACAAACACTGGTATATGCTTCTTTCAACAGACCTGAGGTCAACCCTGAGACGGTCCTTGGGAAGTTAAAGAAGACATATTTGTGTGTGCGTGTGTGCCCCGTGTCCACAGGGTATTTTTGCAAAACCACACAGCATAGAGGCGGTTTTATGTAAAAGATAAGAAAGGCTGACCCATACACTAATTGAATCATGCAAATAACTACTTAGCCCTGGGAGAGGCTCCTGCAGGCAGGCTGAGCCCGCGCGAGGGAGGATGGCTTCGGAGGGCCATCTATTTTATAAAGTTGACTCTCACAGCATAACTGGCTCAAGATTAATGGGAATGGTGGCCCTACACCCTGTTTTGCCTGGTTCCACCAATTGAAACAGTAAAACAGTTGTATTTATCATAGACAATTGGCTGAAACTGATTAACATTAATTTGATTTCCTGTGAGTCAATTTCCTTGAGATATATAGTAAACAGGCCAATTACCTGCTATTGACTTCTTTTATAATAAAGATTTGGATATCAGCGACAGATGTGTATGTACGTATGTGAAATTCCTAACCATTTGAATAAAACAAAAACAATGTTTAACCTAGTTAAAGGATGTCTAGTTGGTCTTACATTTTACAAGTTTTAGAGTTTTTTAAAAGCTATGTTAAAGCCCTAGCCCAGGGGTCCTCAAACTATGGCCCGCGGGCCACATGCAAATACAAATACTGTATTTGTTCCTGTTTTGTTTTTTTACTTCAAAATAAGATATGTGCAGTGTGCATAGGAATTTGTTCATAGTTTTTTTTTAAACTATAGTCCGGCCCTCCAACGGTCTGAGGGACAGTGAACTGGCCCCCTGTTTAAAAAGTTTGAGGACCCCTGCCCTAGCCAGATAGTTCAATTGGTTAGAGCAGCGGTTCTCAACCTGTGGGTCGCGACCCCTTTGGTGGTCGAACCCCCCTTTCAGATATTTACTTTACGATTCATCATAGTAGCAACATTACAGTTATGAAGTAGCAACGAAAATAATTTTATGGTTGGGTCACAACATGAGGAACTGTATTTAAAGGGCCAGAAGGTTGAGAACCACTGGGTTAGAGCATCATCCTGATACGTCAAGGTTGCAGGTTCGATCAACCAATGAATGCATAAGTAAATGGACAACAAATAAATGTTTCTCTCTCTCTCCAATTAAAAATGTGTTAAGTTGCAGGTTTCATATATATATACATATATATATATATATATATTTAATGGCATCTAAGGGTTACTCTTTCCAGACAAACTTTTGCTTGTTCTTAACTGGTGTCTCACAGAAGTTATGAAAGTGAAGAAATGAGAGTGACAAGACTGGCTATTTTTAAAAAGTTACAACAAAGGTTTTTCTATTTAGCTAGCTAGTGCCAACTGCATCATTAGGTCAGGATGGAGAGTGTAAGCTCCAAGGGTAGACACCCAGGTTCAAACATGGCCCCTTGTTGTCCGAGGTGTGTGGCCGATGGCATTTGCTTAGCTAGCCTCTATGAGCTTTAGTTTCCTAATCTATGAAAATGCAAGTATTCCTTGAGGCGTGCTCAGAGCACAAGGATCAGGAGGACAGGGAACAGCAGCTGGCAACTAGCCAGGAGCCTGCACACAGAGCTGTCAGTTGGTAGGGGCTGTTCCATCCTCCCAACACCACCGTCACCTCAAACTCCCCCTCTCACAGGCCACACACCTGTGCACTGGGTCTGTATTGGCTGGTTCACGTGGTGGTGTAAGAAATGGCATCAACATTTAATCATGAAAGCAAAAAGTTTATTCATGTTTGAAACTACATATAACTACCACGAGGAAGACTTTTTCAATCCAGGGTGTAATCCAGTTAGAAAGGAACACGAAACGCTTTTAATACATTAGAATCACCGCCACAAATTATTTTCATGACTCAATCAGTTTCAGAATCGCATACAATACAAAAAGAGAGAAAGGAGAGGGGCCCCATCACACAGGGTGAAATATACAGTACTGAATACTGAAATTCGAATGCATCACAATTAGTCGCCGCTTTTTTTTTTTTTTTTTTGCATGAATTAGTAACAAGATGAAGAACATTCAAAATGTTTCTCAGTATTTACAACAGTTTTACTGATTCTGTGTTAAAGACCCAATGTTTCCACCCTCGGTTTTTTAAAAGTTGCAAATGCAACCCTGATTTTTCTTTTAAAAGATTACAATGTACATTACATTTTATGAAGGGAAAAAAAGAGTTAATTACAAGATGCAAAAAGATAAGAAAGAGACAAACTACAGCGTGAGTATTGTTCAGAGGTAGTAAGTGAGCACTCTAAGCTACAGAACATGTTGAAATTCTATTGGTTTGTATGAGTTCGCATGAGGTAATAAAGCTGTGTTTTGATTGGTGAGATGTATAAATACTCTTTTGCTACACTATATACAACACTCCAGAGAGCAGAGCCTTGGTCAATGCCCAGAGGACGTAGCAAACCTTGACAAGTTTGTGCAGCACCCAGCGCACATCGTAAAACCCAGATGGATCTCATGTTCACCTCCATCAGCAGCAAGTACCTTCATCTCCCAGAACAGTCTGGATCCATAATTTAATTACCAAGCAGACTCTGGGCACTGGTGCTTTGAGAGAGAGAAAAGATGCCACCAGTCTCTGATCTAATTATAACACAAGAGATCGCAACAAAATGTGATGAAGAAGTGTCTTAAGCACAACCATCATTAACAGAGAGAGCCAAACAGCTCCTTTATTCCAACTCCTGTAGCAATATGAAAGAGAGACAAGCAAAGTCTGCGATGGAAACACGCGAGAAGTTCAATTTAGGTGAGGTGAGTCTTTGCATCTGCTTTAACCATTGAGGTTTAGCATACATTGTACTTTTTTACCCTTAAGGCCAAAGTACTTGGCAACTGTGAAACCATTAATGTAAAATATTGATAATAAATTATGATAAAATAGCTACAGGACTGTCAACAATGTTAAATCTTGGCCTAATTGGATAAAGTGCTTTTTTTTTTTTTAAACATTGTGTGTTTTTAAGTATAAATACAAATGATTATGATTCTTTAAAAAACAGATGACCAAGTTCTCTAATAAGACAAGGTTTTACAGTAAAGCTGTAGATGGTGGGCCACAAAACTGCTTTCCTTCTCCTCCTATTGCTCTGAATGCACTAGCGAGGCATGTCAGCTCAGGGAAAGTGTTGCCAGAGATTAGTTAGAGGTATCAGAGTGCACACTTCCTGGGCCTTCTGTAGGAGAAGTCACAGAAGATGGAGTTGTTGCGTCCTGCCAGCCTCCATTAGCCTGAAAGGAGAAACACAGTTCAACGGGTGCACGTCTACATATTAATTCTACTCCCCGATTTAAAATACCAGATGACAACATGAGAGCAAAGATGCATTAGCGAAATGTATTTTCTAAACCCACTTTGGCAGCACTTTGAAGCATGTGTTAAAGTGGGATTAAATGCATGTAAAACAAATCCATCCCACCAAGTAAAGACTTGGCAATAAATCAGCACACTGAGGGAGGGCTCTGCCAGTCTGAAGCTGGCACCAACCTCAGCCTGTGATTTGCTGGTAAAGAGGAGGTGACTAGAAAAGAAATCTTTTAAGAAGGGAGCAGTAGAGAAGTCAGGGCAATGCCTCAGCAAGACCTTGGGTCCACGGAGTACAAACTTCAGCCTGGCTTAATCCTTGTCTCCATCGAGAAGAACTGCCCGCCCTTTTTCACACAGGCTGACAGTCAGTTACTATAATCCCGGGAAAACGAAGGCCAGGCTTTCCCTCCAAATAGGATCCTCCAGAATGAAAACGCATGAACTGTGGAGGAGCACACACTATTTAAATCTGCATTCCAATTATCTCTAACTGGAGCTCCTATCTGGGATGTTGCTACCGCTTTTCACAAGCCACTGGGCCTTCCTGCCTCAGGTCTGCATCAGCAATAACAGTACTCAGAAACAAATTTGCCTCATGTCTTGGCCTATCGAGGCAATTGCTGAAATCAACGTCTGATCAGATTTCTGCTGTGGCAGACAGCTTGTCGCTACATATTTTTATGTCAGTCAAGAGGGAGGTGCTGGGCTTGTGAGTTGGGGAACACTGAGTGGAAGTGACGGGGCGGGCCTTTCTGGAGAGAAGGCGAGGGCGAGCTGGCTGACACCCAGCGCCTGCGGCACAGAGGGGCCTCATGCGAGGCTGCCCCAGGTCCGGACCTCCCACACCAATGTCAGTGTGGTCATGAGGTTCCCCGGTCCTCCTGCATCCCTCACATCCATCTGCAACTTCTGAGAGGCCACCCAAAATGTCTTCCTTTAGGCCTGTGTCAGCAGGCTTCTGAGAACTCTCTAGATTCCCTATGCAGCCTGGTGCTGGCTGCTAGATGAGCCGTGTGCTGGGAATTCTTCCTTCTCCTGTGATCGCTGTTCTTGGAGAACTCCCTTTCCTCCCTAGGATCACCCACAGAGATGACCAGAGCCAAAGGGAAAGAGATATTCAGGTTTGAGGCGTTCAGGTTAGGAAAAAACCAGTGTCAGCAGTGTATTTCAAAGCCTCAGTAGTGCAGGGCGGATGCTGACATGCTTATGTGTATTTGTGTGGATGCTAAGAAATCCTCTTCTCTATCTAAAAGGTAAGCTATGAGAGTTTTCACCCTCAGGTATGAAAATCTACTTAGAAAAAGAAAGACTCTTATGCAGATACAAGTCTGAAGACATTCCATCTGAAGTAAACATCATTCCTCTTTTATCCAAATTTATAAACAACAAATGTACAATATTTTTACCCAGCCTGGCAGCTGGAGGAGAGGTTGTCAGCAAGCATTCTTTTTTTTCAAAATAAATTAATCCTTACTCTGGTGGTTTGAGATTATGCACTGTATTATACAACAGCGCCTTATCAAGCCTCATCAGTGAAGATGGAATTCATGTCTGTAAAACGCTGCAGGCAATCACAGTTTCATATTTTATCATGTTGATAAGGATATCGCACATTCTCTGAAGCATTTCAAAACACTTAAATGAAAAAGGAGAAATGCAACTAAAAGGCTTTTTATATGGTTTGTTGTGGGTTATTATGAGTTATTTATAAACCCAAAAAGATTTGACATTTCAAATGTAAAAGATTTGAGTATTTAATGGTCCTTTTTCCCCGTTACAATTGAACATCCTCAATCACTTTTTAAATCATTAATATTTTACTCTCATAGCAAGTCAAGGCCCTAAAAAGGGGGAATTGTGTCCATTTTCTTCCTGACTCTACCACCATGTGTTGGGTGGTTCATTTCCTCCCTAAATCTGGAATCCCAGCTCCACCCTGATGACCTAATCCCCCCCACCTCCCCAACCCCCCACCCCATTTTCCATCCATGTCAGGGTGGGAGGGAATGTTAAGCTGAATTGGCTATGAAAGTTAAAATCAGTTCCTCCATAATTAAAACCTGAGGGGCAGTGTGTCTTCCATGCTGACAGCACAGCAAACTGCTCTGAAGAGCAAAATCCTTTGTGCAGCCTTTGTTGATTGTTTGGGCCCTCCAAGGCTGTCCCCTTCGCCTGAGCTGTGTGGGGGAATTTTTCCTGCTGCTCGATTCTCAGATAAATGACCTGTTCTTCACCTTTTTCCTGGACCCACACGGCAGAGGCAGTAGGAGATGGCACCTTGATGGACAGGTGTTTTAGCCCCTATTGATGATGCACTCTGGGCATCTGTGAGGACTTCTAAGGGCATGTAAGCAATAAGTGTTTAAATTCATAAAATAAAAGGGTAGTGAAGACGCTGCCTTCCCTACCTGCCCACAGATGAGAAGCCAAGTCAAATGGCCATTAATTTATTTATTAGTCGCCATTTACCTGACACTATTTCTACAGCTCTTCACATGTGGTTCCCCAGAGTACTCACATTTAAATTATGTGGACTGTACAGTGAATTTCCTCCAAGGCCATCACTGTAGCCTCCCGTCTGATTGATAACATGACGGAGGGTATCCACCTAGAAGTGAGACGAAACAAAATTCATCATCACAAATCTATTAAAACATCATCACTTACAAAAGGAAACAATTTAAATTATGTGTGCCGCGTGGGTTTAGCATCTTCAATAAAAGACAAATTATCAATCAAACATGACTGGCAGAATTTCAACCATTCTTTGCATGTTTAAACTCACACGTCTTTTATGCCAGAAACAGTAATGTCTTCATGGCAATGCAAACTTTCCATCTACACCGACCAAATGTGTGTGGTGGCTGTGGGTGAAATCTACTTATAAATGTGTATACTGATCTCTCTCTCTCACACACACATATACAGGCACACGCGCGCACGCACATACACACACACACACCTATGTGCATAAAAACTGTTGTCAATAGGATGAGAATTCTAAGAACTTAGGTTTTTATATTGACTTAAAAAAACACAGACATAAAACAGTAATCTATTCGTAAATCATACACTCATTGGTACACACAATTTTTCTGGTCTGTTTTGGTGCAAAATAAGATGCCCCTAACCCCTCTCCATGAGCTCAAGCCAGAGCCGAATGCATTCACAAAGTTGATCAAGTTTGAATCATCAAAAGTCGCTGTTTGCTTGACTTTTCGTTAAATTAAATGTGGGGCTGATGGGTCACGTCTGGAAGCACCCAGCCCAGGTCCTGCACAGATGTGCAGGCCACTTCCACGGGGTGAGAGCAAGGAGTTTTGAGCCCAAACCCTACCCTGCCAGAAAGGCCCCAGGTGGGGCATTTCTCCTACCTGTGATTGCACATTGGCTCCGACTTGGGACCCTTGGTAAGAATCCCCATTCAGACTCTGCATGTTCATGAACATGTCCCCAGAATTTGGGAGGTTAAAAGAACCAGAAGAACCTGGAAAGGAAAGAGTTAAGTGGCTGAATAACAGAGAGCTACACACAACCCTCACAGACCTAGAGGCGGGAAAGGAGGACAGGCACAGGAGGGAAAGGTCTGTACAACATGAAGCATTTCCGGGCTAAGAGGATGGAGAGTAACGGCAAAGAGCTAGGTTCTGAGTCATGTTACAGCTAGGAGAGTCCTACCAATGGGGAAGCTCAATAAGAAACAAAGAGAAAATCAAAATAAACAGAAAAACACCTAGTAGCTGGCCTGGCACCATCCCGTTTTATCTCCAGGATCTGGTCATTAAATATGCTCTTCACCATCATTCACTCCATGGTGGACAACTACCCAGAGAAGAAATATTTTTCTGAAGCTCGTTCTAAGCCATAATTCTACCTAACTTCCATCTGTTTTCATGTTCCATTAAAAACCCGGGGGTAGGGGGGGGGGGAGAGAGAGAAAGACCACAAAACAAACAGAAAACTCCCCATTTCTGAATTTTTAAAGATATATATTAATAATATGAATTGCTTCTCAAGTCTATCTGTTCGGACCAGCTGCACAACTTTCATTGTCACTCAAGTTCCCTGTAATTAAGATGTTTCTAATTCCATCACAAATGTCACATAAAATTTAGGTATGAGGAGCCAGGATATTGCACCCATGTATTAAGTCCCATATCCCTCACAGCTAACCACCCACCGATCCTAGCAAGCCAGCCCAGGTGCTGAGGAAATGCTAAGAAGGGCAGCAGACAAGTCTGTGGCCGCATTAGGTAGAAAGCAGGACTGTACTTCACTCCAACATTCTAGCCTCATTGCACAGCAACAGATAAATGTCCCACTTCTGCTATTTCAATCTTTGACAGGCACTATTGACCTTAAAATGATATACGAACAATATAGTTAAAGTAATCATTAGTGGTGGCACTTTGCCTAATCTGCTGAATTAAAAACCACTACAAAGTTCCAAAACCTACCAGTAGCAAGTGAACTAACAGTAGGTTTCTACAGGCTCTGGCCATTCAGTCATTCCCCATCCCAGGAGCAAGCCTGCGTTTTTACACAATTCCTCCTTTATAAAGCCACCGTGCCCTCAGTAGGGCTCTTGCTTCCTGACCTGTGGGACAAGGCTTTGTGGCCTAAGGCTGCCTGGGCTGAGCAGGGAGTGAGCGCCCAGTACGCACCAGAATTTGGCGTGGTGGGCGAATTGGTCTGGTTGTTCTGCACAGCTGCGGCCACTGCGTGTGCGGCTGTCACGGCTGTCTTTGCAGCGTAGAGGTTGGCTTCTTCCTGAAACTTGCCAATATTCTTCTTGTACCTGATTCGTTTGTTGCCAAACCAGTTGGATACCTACAAATCACAGGGTCGTGAGTGAGGAGAAGAGAGATCAGAGGGGGGAAAAGTCAAACTTACAGTAACTGTTGGACACCAAGGGGATCCCTTGGGAGACACTCAATTCTGAGCCTGAAATCACATCCTGTGGATAATGCATAATGGTTTTGGGGGTTCACTTTCTCTTTTGCAAATCTCTCAACACTCTTGGAATGAAACTGCTTCTTGGAGGTAGCCACAGCAACACTAACATGGCTGTAAGCACTGTTTGTTCATAAAAGAATACTCAATTGGTGTATACCTATTAGTATATAAGTGATCAGTCCCCCCTAAAAGTAGCTGAAAGCTAAAGGAAACATTTGTTAAGTTAGGTAAAAAAATAAGAAATACTTGAGAAAGAATGGCTATTCTTTCTGGGTCTGGGACAATTTTGGCAGCTGTACAGTAGAATCATGTTTGGTCTGCTGAAAAGAGTAACATCAATTAGTAATGGATGAAAAATCCCTTTGTCTCCTGCCTTAGAAGATACGTCTGTCTGCCAACAGAACTGCTTGAGCTCTGCCAGTTAACATGGGAGAGGGTCACAACTTGAAAACTCAAATGACTGCAGTAAAGTCAAATGCAAATACACAGGAGTGGCTCTGATTCCATCCAGTGGACTATCCTTTTGCAAACCACTTACAATACTTCATACCAGGGCACATGTGAGATATTTCTAAAGAGGATTTTGTCAACAAGCAGATGTCAGCACATCTCACTGACAGCAAAACTTCAGCCCAAGTTATGGCTCAGTTACAATATGTGTTCAGGCTCTTATAGCTGAGCTATATAAAGAAGCTAAAACCCACAGAGCAATTTATAAGAAGGTACCAACTGCTATATAAAAGGCTCTGACCTCTCTTGTTAAAGTAACAGTTAAAAAAATACTTTTCAATAATTTCTTAATATGTCAAAGGGGCATGTTGCTATGGTATCAGGCTGGTGAGTCACTGTTTTATCCTGAACAGCTATTCAGGGCCCTGAGGAAAAAGGAGTGGTATGAGCCCTCCAATCCAATTTATGCCAACAGGCAGGCTTGTTCACCATCTTTGCCAAGTCTTTAATTGCTTGGGAAAAGAACTCTCATTCTTCAACCCATGGCACTCATCCTTCTAAAAGAAGCCAGAGAACCCTGGCCAGGGAACCACACAAGGAAGACAATGTTGGCCTTGCCGCTGCCCACATGCTGTTCCCTCCTGGGGCAGCACTGTGTGCAAACACACATGTAGGCACACTAACTGAAGAGCCATGCAGCTCCCATGAGCACAGGTTCATAGACAGGAACACGTTAAAACTTGTCAGGAAGAAAACACGCTACAGATCAGGACTCCATAGCTATTTCTGTCCTGCCAGAGGGAGGGAAAAGGAGATATAGAAACATCAATGATGAGCATCATTGATCTGCTGCCTCCTGCACACCCCACACTGGGGATTGAGCCCAAAACCTGGGCATGTGCCCTGACCGGGAATCCAATCGTGACCTCCTGGTTCATATAGGTCCGTGCTCAATCACTGAGCCACGCAGGCTGGGGTCATTTAATCTTAATAATCTCAGGTCCTAGGTCAGCAGTTCTCAACCTATCGGGGTCGAACGACCCTTTCACAAGGGTTGCCTAAGACCATTGGAAAACACATATATAATTACATATTGTTTTTGTGATTAATCACTATGCTTTCATTATGTTCAATTTGTAACAATGAAAATAATCCTGCATATCAGATATTTACATTACGATTCATAACAGTAGCAAAATTACAGTTATGAAGTAGTGACGAAAATAATTTTATGGTTGGGGGTCACCACAACATGAGGAACTGTGTTAAAGGGTTGCAGCATTAGGAAGGTTGAGAACCACTGTCCTAGGTAGTTGATCGAGGTGGTTACAATAGGCATAATAACTGTCCCAAATCCAATGGCCTTTTCTCTCTCCTCAACTTGCTTACCTATCAGCAGTGTCGGATACTTGTAATTACCACTTCTCACTTTTTTCCTGGTGTGGTTTCTATGAGATTATGCTCCTGCTGCTTCTCCTTCCCTGACACCAGAGTGTGTGTGTGTGTGTGTGTGTTTTCTCCAGCACTTAGATCTTGGCCCTCTTCTCTCTTTCTCCTCGAGCAAGCTTATCCTTAGCAACTATTTTTATTTCAATTATCATCTCTGTATGGATGACTCCCAGATTTCCATCTCTATCCCTAACTTCTATGAAGAATTTCAGTTCTAAATTTCTAAGACATTTCCATACAAATATTCAACATATGCTACTACTCTAGCTTGTTTGAATAAAACTGTCAAGCCTTTGAAGAGTTAAATATTGACTATATCTTCAGTGCAAAGGGAGATACTCCTGGTTGAGAGGGAATTTGGCATTTCTTAAGCATAATTAATGAAAATTCCCCAACTCTGAATTTAGCAACAAAGGCCCATCTTAGAATTCTCTTCTTCTAAACAATTCTCTGTTGGATTCCGTGCTTTGTAGTTAATATTACCTTGACAATCAGAGAAGCTATAATACATTAATGAAACCTGGCCTGGAAAATCAGATTACAGCTTTATTAACAGTTTCATAATTGAGGAATCTCTGTACCATCGAAGGTCTCATCTCTAGATATGTAAGAATCCTGTGTTTATGCATACCCCTGGACCAATCAAACAACAGTCATCACTAATAAAGGTTTATTTAATTCTCACAGTAAAATTTTAATATCACCAGCAGCCTGGGGAAGCTTTAGCAAGTGGGTTTGCTTGACATCAGATCGTTTCTATTCTGCTAGTCCCAATACTTCTTAATCTTTAATATCAAGGCAATTAAAATTAATGGCCACTCATCCGAAGCTACTGTGGGCAGTGTTTCCTTGACATCAATTGTTTGATGGGATTACCTAGAGGTTAAACTAACAAGCAAGGTTTAATTGGAAGCAATGAAAGAAGCAGTGATCATACGTTATGTTTAACCTGCATAACCACATCTAAATGAATATCTAAAAATGTTAAACTATTTCTCAAATTAAAATATGCACGTCACATTCTGATATCACAGATTGGGCATTGCAGCAATCCAGCTATTAAGACCATACTGCTGCAAATGAGATTAACATAATTAATGTATAAATGGACACCTAAATTCAGGAATTCTTTTTCACCCTTTTTAAAACAGATGGATACAATTAGTTGCAAAAGAACCCCTACCATCACCCAGTAGGAAGCACCCAAAGCTTCACATCACATGTGGCCCCTCCTACACGTGCTCTCGGTGGAGCCAGGCTGTACACAGGGGGCACTAAGCAAGCAGAGCTTGCTCCATCTCTGAACTGGATGGCGTGCACACAGGTCCCTGAATAGAAACACGGGCAGGAAATTGGTGGAGGAAAGGGAATACACTGTCCTGTGCTTCTCTTTTGAGCCACGTATCAAGGATTCATGACTCTGGACTATACAGAAGGCAAAGGGCCAGGCAAGAATTTAAAAATCAATTAAAAATGAGAATAAAAGCACAAGTATTCTCTTCCTTCCACTGATGTTCATTGCTATCAGCTCCCAGACTGTGAGTTTTTGGCAATCAGGGGAATGAGTAGTGAACATTTTGCTGGCTGCTAATTTTCTGGAGCCCTTCTGCAAAGCCAAGAAGTGGCCAGAGAAGCTTCCGGTCTCTCCCATTTACTATAGCCATGCATTTCCCCAAACCTCATCTAGCTGCAGATTGCCAATTGCTTTTAAAAAGCAAAATGTTTTTCCCCGCCAGCATGGCTCAGTGGTTGAGTCTCAACTTATGAACCAGGAGGTTACAGTTTGATTCTCAGTCAGGGCACATGCCCAGGTTGTAGGCTCTATCCCCAGTGGGGCGTGTGCAGGAGGCAGCTGAATAATGGTTCTCTCTCATCATCAATGTTTTTCTCTCTCTATCCTGCTCCCTTGCTCTCTGTAATCAATAATAGTATTTTTAAAAATGATTTTATATGTGAAATCTAAGACACAAACTAGAGAAACAGATAGTAGAGGGGTGGTTACCAGAGTTGCGGGGGGGGGGGGGGGGAGGAGAGGAAGAAATATTGGTCAAAGGGTATAAACATCATTTATAAAATTAACAAGTTGGGGGTCTCATGTAAAGCATGGTGACCATAGCTAATAATACTGTATAATAAACTTAAATATTGCTGACAAAGTAGGTCTTAAATGTTCTCGCTACAAAAAAGAAATGGTAACTATGTGACTGGATGGTGGTGGGAGCTAATACTGTGGTGGCAATCATTTTACAATTTATAATTACATCAAATCAACAGTTGTATACCTGAAACTTATACAATGTTATGTGTCAATTATATCTATCTATCTATCTAGTTATATATTTACTAGAGGCCTGGTGCACAAAATTTGTGCACTCAGGGGGGAGGGGAGTCCCCTCAGCCCGGCGTGCGCCCTCTCACAGTCCAGGAGCCCTCAAGGGATGTCCAACTGCCAAGGAGTGGGCCTAAACTGGCAGTCAGACATCTTTAGTACCGCCACGGAGTCGGGAGAGGTTCCCGCCACTGCTGCTGCGCTTACCAGCTGTCAGCCCGGCTTCTGGCTGAGCAGCGCTCCCCCCGTGGGAGCCCACTGACCACCAGGGGGCAGTTCCTGCATTGAGCATCTGCCCCCTGGTGGTCAGTGTGTGTCATAGTGACCGGTTCTTCTGTGGTTCAGTCAATTTGCATATTTGTCTTTTATTATATAGGATTGATTTCGGAGAGGAAGGAAGAGGGAGAGATAGAAACATCAATGATGAAAGACAATCATTGATCAGCTGTCTCTTGCACGCCCCCTCATTGGGGATCTGAGCCCACAATCCAGGCATGTGGAATCAAACCCAGGACCCTTCAGTCTGCAGGCTGACACTCTATCCACTGAGCCAAACCGACCAGGGCTCAATTATCTCTTAAAGCTGCGGGGTGGGTGGGGAGGTGTAAAACTCCTTTTCAAATATAACCAAATTCAACTTCTGTGTTGCCTTTTTACCTTCTTCAACAAGGTACTTGGACTTTCACTTAGAATCTTCAACTCTGAATTAGAAAAGTCAGATATGGGCAGTCTCACATATGGGTAAGTGCTTGGGACTCAGGGTCTGGTTTCAAATCCACATTCTGCCACTTACTCTGAGCATTTGGGGCAGGTTACTCTAATTATTTCTGTGTCTCCTCTCATATACAGTATCATCCTCATCGAATTGTTGGGTGCATTAGTGATTCTGGCACAGTGATTACCTGATAACTATTAGCTAGTACTACCACCCAGGTTTTATCAATGAAGAAACAAGCGATCCAGACTATACACAAATTGCCCAAAATCACAGGGCAAAGTATAATGGATCCAGATTTCAACCTCAGGATTTCCCATCACTTTTTTTTCCTGTTGTATAATCAGTTGGGATATGTTTACTGAGTATCTGTTATGGCCAATTCAGTAAGGAAGGCCTCACTTAGGTTGTCGACAGGTTCTGCGACTTTAAGCAAAACAACGTTGAATAAAACCAACTTCACCCTAGATTAATTGATATAAACAAGAGTTAAATTCCTATGGTATCTCAATGTAATAACAAAATGACATTGAACAAAATAATGTTATTCAAGGACCTGCTTACAGTACTATGTGCCATGGGGAGATGAAAAAATAAACATGGACCTCTCTACCTGCCTCGAATTTACAATACAATATGGTTATTATGAAAGCAATGCTAAACACACAAAATAGTCAGCAAACATTGTAGGGCAGTGATGATCGCACACCAAGCTGTAGAGTACAGATTCTAAGTGCAACAGGAAATTGGAGGAAAAGAAGTCCCAGCAGGCCTGGGAAATCAGAGCAGACTCCCGAGGTAAGATGGAACTTGAACTGGACTTCAGCTTCGGTTCAATTCAATTCAATAGCATTTTTATTGAGACTCCACATTTCAGAAGTACAAACTTCTAGAAGCTGTGTTGACAGAAACAAACCAAAAACATAAGCTGCTGCCTCCCTCTCACTAGACCTCTCCAAGATCCCAGAGACTTATTCTACTTTCTAACTTAATTCCCTTTTCCCTTAACATCTAAACCCCCCTTTGTAGTGAAAGAGGAAGGAGAAACCATTCTATACGGAAAGAGGAAAGGAGATAGAGGAGCGCTGGCATGGAAGTGGTGACATCTGAGTGAGGAACATTTCTGTGAGGGAGAAGGAGGGAGCAGTGAGAGGTGAGGGCGGGGGTGGGGGCATGAGTATCAGGGGATGAGCAAGATGAAAGGCACCTGAAGGACTGACGGCTCTGGCTAAGGAACAGGACTGGGGAGAGTGCTCTAGGCAAGGGAAAGGCTGAGGAGGGCTCTGTAGGCTGTCTCATACCCTTCCTGCCCACCATGGGCTCAGTTAAGTGCCAGTTAAGCAGCGGGAAGACTGAGCTTGAGCCTGAGATTTCTAGAAGTGCAGTGGGGAATGGGTTCTGGTGAGGCCAGGTAGGCAGCTTTTCCATCCAGGAGCCTGTCCTGTATCAGTGGTCTACACATCTTTTGCTGGAAAATTCCCTAAAGAAACTTTGAAAAATCAGGTACCCGCTCACATATTTTTCCTCCTCTGCACATTTTTAAAGTTGGCATCTATAATTTTTCATTATAAGTTTATGTAGCTGTAAAAAATGTTATTTCAGTTTGTTATGAATGTTGACATTTTAAAATAAAACAGTAACGCTGTTCTTTAAAATATATCCAACCAAATCTAAGTAGGAAGGCCATTTGATACCCACCATCCATTTTAAAAATATATAAACTTGCTTTTCTTTAACAGTTAAAAATTTTGTGTTCTTTTTTGTTCTTGGAAGAGTATTTTCATTTCGTTTCCCTCCCATATTATCTTAATGCAATATATTTTAATGCTCTATGATAGAAACATATGAAAATTGAAAATTTTAAATGTTACTTCCTATAATTGTAAGGCTTTACATGTTTAACATATCCTTTTGGATTAAGTTATCATTACAGTTAATCTAAAATTGATCAAAGCAATACAAATACTTGTTTTGATAAATAAAAACTTATTTTGCCCATCAAAAGTAAGGTTTTATTACACATGCATTTCTTTTTTTTTCTTTTTTTATTGCTTAAAGTATTACAAAGGGTATTACATATGTATCCATTTTATCCCCCCCGCCCTAGACAGTCCCCTAGCCTCCCCTATCCCCCAGTGTCTTATGTCCATTGGTTATGCTTATATGACACATGCATTTCTTAATCAGAGAGGTGTGGAGTTATAAAATGCTGACTGAAGGAGGTTTGGCTATAATATGGTATCTCCTATTACCCCTTGCTGGGCACTGAAGAAGTTCCCATACTTCGGGGCAACAAGCCATTGAACTGGGTGGGAGTATCCCTTTCATACAGTGGAAAAGGCCAAGTGGGAAAGGGGAGGAGGGAAAAGGGAAACCCACACATGCTTCCCACCACAGCAACGTTCCGAGGCACCTGGGTTTTTGGAGGAGTACAAACATACCTAAGGAAAGCTGGCCAGTGAAACCCTAACACCAGGCGCGCCCTAGTCCCCTTTGGAAAATCTTCACTTCCGTTGTGGCGCATTTATACCCCAGTTCGAGACTGCTGTCTCAAGTGAGCAGACTAGCTCTGATTACATTTTAACTTCTTTGTGTGAGAGCCCCTTGAATGGGGTGTGCCTAGTAAAAACCTTCAGCTACAAAAACAGGGCTCACGCAGGCAACCACCTCTATGTATCACAGAGACTTTTTAGAGCTAGACAAAGAACAAATCTGCCAGCTTCAGGACCTAAAAAACAGTCCTATTAGAGAAATCAACCTAATGGGGTAGATACAGTTTACTTATTATTTAGTATAACCTTTCCGGAGAGTAAGCTAGCAAATACGTGTATACCCTCTGACTCGGCCTAACTGAGAACTTGTCTAGAAGAAATATTTAGAAATATATGTGCCAAAAGATTTGCTACAATCCCACATTTAATAGCTGAAAAAAGAGACTAATAACACTTCTGTATAAAATATATCATTGACTGAAAATCATGTTAGGAAGAATATTTATATTCATAATATAAAGAGGATGAAAGGGGCAATTTCTTTCTTTGCATACAGCATAAGAACTTTGTGGGGGTAAAAACAGTCACGTATCAGTTAATTAGAGCATCATTCCGATATGCCAAGGTTGGGGGTTCTATCCTGGGTTAGGGCACATACAAGAATCAACCAATGAATGCACAAATAAGTGGAACAACAAATTGGTTTCTCTCCCTCCCTTCCTCTCTGTCTCTCTCTCTCTCTCTCTCTCTCAAATCAATTTAAAAAACAGTCATACATAGACATACATAGCTGGGCACATGTACACATATACACACATGCACATGTACACAGAAAAAATTACTAGGAAACACATACTAATCTTTTAGAGTAGATTTATAAGAAATTTCTATTTTTGTGTTTTCCTGTATGTTTTCAAGTATTATTCAAAGAGATTTCAGATAAGGAGTATTTTAAATCAGAAAAAATGTACTTTCCAATGGAAAAGGGAACCAATCTGCTTTTTAAAGCAGAACTCACTTAACAATCTTTAAGAATGAGAGTGCCAGGCCCCGGGCAGCGCACACACCTCCAGGAACCAGCAATTCCACTCCTGTATTCTATCTGGAGAATGGGATTCAGGCCCAAGAACTCTTGAAATAATTAAAATCAGACATTTTGTAAATCTCAAGTGATTAAAATTTCCCAGACTGCTTTGCATTTAAAAAAAAACTCCATGCTCAAATTAAAAAGCTAAGCCATCTACAATGTCTGTACTGTCACTGAAAGGCAATTTTTAAATTAGCATTAGTTGCATCTTACATTTCAAATTCTATCACTACATTTATTTATCATTTAAATAACAATGTTAAATTTTTAAAAGAGAAAAATTATTACATAAAGACTTAATCTTCGAGAGGCAGAAGTGCGGAACTCTAGTGCTCCTCCTTAGTTTTGCTTCCCTGCATAAAACACATTGGGGAGAGGATCAGCACTTGTTTGGAAAAGAAGCAGCTGACACTAAAACATCATTATTGAGATTAGAAAACTAAAAATTTATGAAGCACAAATCTTAGAAAAATATGTGATTGTGGTTCCCATGTTTACTTGTGCTGCACACTTTATGTTCTGTGCCTAATTAAATGCAACAGATTTTGAAATGTTGAAATGCCAAGTCGGGTATAATGGAACATGTAGCATATTTACATGGTAAACAATTTTACCTCTAATAAATAGTTTCTTCCTAATCAATATGTTTTCATCCCCATTATGTGATTCAATTTGAAATGAGGGATAGAAGCAAGAGACTGCTCAATTTTTTATGTTAATGGTGTTAATAAACTAAATCTCATTCTACTCCTCGCCCTCCCAAGGATGCACACTCAGTGTAAGGACATAAAGGCTGGACATACTGTACATAACCACATGTGTGCATTCCAGACGGCAGCTGAGCAAGGCCTTAGGAGCCAGACAGACCTGTGTGTGAACCCCAGCTCTGTGATTTCCCCCGTGTTACCTTGGTCAGGTCATGTCATCTAATGTTCTCCTTTCCTGATGTACAAGGTGGGATAACGATGCCTACTACTCACAGGGCTGTCATGAACATTAAATGAGACAACATGTTAAAATACATAGGACTATGCCTGAGATGTACTAGGCACCTAATAAATGCTACCTCTCCCTTTTCTGAGAACAAACAAGCAACAAGAGCAACATAGCCAGGCCAGTGTGGCACCATGGGTTGAGCATTGTCCCATGGATGAAGAGGTCGCTGGTTCGATTTCGGGTCAGGGCATATGCCCTGGTTACAGGATCAATCCTGGGCATGCAGGAGGCAGCCAATCGATGTTTCTCTATCATTAATATTTCTCTCTCTCTCTCCCTCTTCCTTCCTCTATCTCAAAAAAATAAAAAAGAATCAATAAAAACAGGTGTGTTTTTTTTAAAAGAGCAACAACAAAGCCCTCTTGCTTTCTGTAGTCACAAAGGTCAGGTCTCCCTTTTCACAGGAGCTTTGAATTCTGGGGAGAGCCAGTCCATGTTCCCAGTGCTGGTGGGATAAAGGCTATGAGGACATGGAACAGCCCACCAGACCTCAGAGAGAAGGCAGGGGAGGGTTAGAGGGGGAGGGCAAGAGACCAACCAAAGGATTTGTATGCATGCATACAAGCATAACCAATGGACACAGACAGTAGGGGGGTGTGGGCAGGTGCTGGGGGGTGGGAGAAGTAAATGGGAGAAAAAGGAGACATATGTAATACTTTCAACAATAAGAAATTTAAATTAAAAAAAGAGAGATAGAGAGAGAAAAAAGGGGGTGCTCAGCATAATAAACTTCCTAGCAGAGGAGAATATAGAGCTCCTATCTGCACATACCTGCCGGGCTACTCCTCTGCATAAGGAGCTGGTATTACCTATGCCTCTTTTTCTCTCCTCATTCCTGCCCCAACATGACAGCCACTTGCATGACAATGCACTGGACCTAGAATTTGTAGGAAACCTAGGTTTATAGCCTACTTATACCTATATTTACAACAGCAGCCATAGATGGAGACTGCATTATGAGCCAGCCACTGTGTCAGGAACTTTACATCCATTATCTTATTTAGATAAGATCCAGGGTTACGAATGTAGAAATAAAGTCAGCAACTATATGTAACTTGCCTGAGGTCACACAGCCTTTCCTGTGCTTTTCCACTATCCCTTATCTAGTAGGAACTTCTAAATTAATACTCTTAATTTTAAAAATTCAAAAAATATTTACTCAATTTTATTTCTTCTCCATTGTATTAAATGGCTAAGGCTATAAAAGTATATTCTACCTTTTCAGTGCAAAATATTTTGGCTCTTTTATTTTTTAAATGTGGGCTAGCCCAAGAATCCAAATCATCTGTTTTCTTTTTAGAAAATAAGTTCCAAATTCCTAACAATTGTCTTAAAAACCAACTTGAAACACAACCCACTTCTAATGGGAAAACTGAACAATAGAAATTCAGTTTCCATAGTATTTGAAATAATTTAAAACAGATTCACTTGTCAAGTACTATATTTTTTTTATTTGAGGCTGTGAAACATTTTATTGCCATAATGTACTGACACCCTCACAGTCTGGCTTTGCCCTTTCTATTCTATGCATGATAGACTGATAAGTACTCATGACATTCACAAAGAGGTTCATCTGTAAAAGTATATAAAACGTCAGCCTCCCGGCCACAGCACATAGAAAAGAGATGACACCATTCGTCTCCCTAAAACACGTGCTGAGGGGCAGTTCTAAATGACCACAGATGATATTTTCAGTTAAAGATGCTTTTCTTTAAAATTCTCTTTTAAAAAAATAAAATGTGCTAGGTGTACAACTGAATAGGTTCCTGCATAAGCTCCATGGAAAGCCTTTGGCAGATTTTGGAACACTGACAACTCAACTGTGAAACTACCTCCCATCAGCTGCACTGAAAGGTGGAGCCCTTTACCAGGTGACACACCAGCATCCCAGAACTAAACTCAAGAGCACTCTTTAATAAACAATAATGGGCCAGATTTTTTGTCTAGATAAGTGTCATGTCAATCTAATTCCTGTAAATGAAAACATCAAAGTTTATTCAGTGTTCTATAGTCAAGCCTTTTGTTTCGTGGAAACCCTTATTTAATCAAATACCAGTCCCTACCAAATACATACCCCAGTTTTCTTTACTTCTTAAAAATCCAGAAATTTTCACTGAATTTATTTAAAATGTCCTCAAAGCCCTAGCTGGTTTGGCTCACTGGATAGAGGGGTAGGCAAACTTTTTGACTCGAGGGCCACAATGGGTTCTTAAACTGGACCGGAGGGCCTGAACAAAAGCATGGATGGAGTGTTTGTGTGAACTAATATAAATTCAAAGTAAGCATCATTACATAAAAGGGTACGGTCTTGTTTTTATTTAGTTTTATTCATTTCAAACAGGCCAGATCCGGCCCGCGGGCCGTAGTTTGCCCACGGCTGGGATAGAGCGACGGCCTGGGGACTGAAGGGTCCCAGGTTCAATTCCGGTCAAGGGCATGTACTTGGTTGCAGGCACATCCCCAGTAGGGGGTGTGCAGGAGGCAGCTGATCGATGCTTCTCTCTCATCCATGTTTCTAACTCTCTATCCTTCTCCCTTCCTCTCTGTAAAAAATCAATAGAATTATTTAAAAAAAATTTTTTTTAAATAATTAAAAAAAATAAAATGTCCTCAAAAGATATATTACCCTTTCAACATACATAATTCTAAAAACAAATCACATACATTTTTAGAGTAAAAAATACAACAAGGGTAGGTAGATCTATTCAAAACTAATAAACATAACCCCACTTGCCAAACCCTGGCCATCCCATGGCCCCCGGGCTCTCACCTTTGTGGAGCCTGTGAAGGGCTGGGCTGCCTGCACACTGGTTTGCTGGAGGGCACAGCCTCTGTTCCCTCTTTCTCTTGGCACCTTTACACGGCTCTGTCTGCACAACATACCCAGCAAGAAAACTGGTTTGAATGGGTGACAGATTTGCATTTAGCAAGCACTAATGATATGCCCGGCACTGTAACATATATGATCTCATTTAGCCCTCAAACCTCTGATGAAAATATTATTATCCTAATTCTACAGATCAAACAATAGAAACTTCAGGTTAAATAATTAGCGTAAGGTCACATTGCTACTTAATAATGGTGGAGTAGAGTCTGAGTGACTTTTCTGCATCTTCCTATACTAAGTACAATCATCTGGAGTTAAAGTATCAATTTCTCAAAATGAGTAATAAGAAATGATAGTACCACTGCCTAAATGGAACACAAGTAACAAAACTTAGTTTTGGTTAAAAAAATCTGGAGTGCCTCCAGGGTCATATTTCCTAAATATCTAACTTTAGGGAATCAAGAGGGAGAAAATGAAACTATTTATATTACTTTAACATTGATTCTCAACCTTCCTAATGCTGCGACCCTTTAATACAGTTCCTCATGTTGTGGTGACCCCCAATTTCATTGTTACAAATTGAACATAATTAAAGCATAGTGATTAATCACAAAAACAATATGTAATTATATGTGTTTTCCTATGGTCTTAGGCGACCCCTGTGAAAGGGTCGTTCGACCCCCAAAGGGGTCGCGACCCACAGGTAGAGAACTGCTACTTTAGAACTTTTCTCCCTTGATCTTCAGCCCAGTCATCTGACAAGGTCCCAGTGGGGTTACGGTAACCCATTAGTTCTTTTACCCTCTTCCACTCCTGGGCTCAGAGCTTAGCTAGGGCAAGTCACAAGCCCAGGCCATTGGATTGCCTCTGATTATATACCTCAACCCAGAATTCTTTATCTCCCCTAATTAATTTCATAGTACTTATTACCATAACATTCAAATTCATATCCAATTATTTACCCATCTCCAAAATATCAGTTCTACCAACAAAATACTTTCAAATCTATCCCTATTTTCTACTATCAGTGGCCTAATTTGAATCTTCACCACCTCTTGCCTGAATTATACCAATAATTTATGTAGTCACTTTCATCCTATTGGTTCCCCCTAAAACTGACCTTACATTCTGGTGCTAGGATTATCTTTCAATCTAATCACATACCTCAACCCAGAATTCCTTATCTCCCATAATTCATTTCATAGCACTTACCACCATCCTATCTAATATCCTATCTAATAATAGATAATCATGGTAATTGACCATACCTTCGCTACACCTCCCATTGGCTAATCAGCGAGATACGCAAATTAACCACCCACAAAGATTGCGGTTAATTTTCATATGTAGGCACAAAGCAGCGGAGTGAAGGCTTGAAGGCGGCTCCAGCTGGAGGGAAGGCCTGGGTCCCGGGTGCCGGAGGAAAACCAGTTCCGGCAGCCAAGGGAAGGGAAGGCCTACTGCATGAATCTTTTCATGCAACAGGCCTCTAGTAATATAATATTTGCATATGTTATTATTTATAATTATATATCTCAATTATCCTTCTCTCCTCATTAGAATAAGCTCCACAAGGACAGAATCTCTGTTGTACTCACTATGATATGGAGCATAGTAACCAAATCACTAGTTGCATAAATACTGTTGAATAAATTAATTAATGCAAAACAGGCATGTAAACTGATCAATCTCAAAATTGCACGCATAACTGCAGACATCTAAATATTTAAATACCATAATTGCAGACCTTCCCCAATCAAGCTCAAGCTGGACTTTTTAACTAAATCGTTTCTTCAACATTCATTGAGTGTCTATGTGCTGTACATTGTGCTAGGTGTTTAGAATATAGTACTGAATAAGACCGCAGTCCCTATCAACATGGAATTCACCACCTATTTGGGGAATAGCATTAAACAATTCATTATTTAGTTATAGAACTGATATTTGAAATGAGCGTTGAATAGTAATTAATATGATATCTATCTTTGTGTAGCAATGACAGGGTTAGGCCATTCAAGACAAGAGAAATAGCATAATCATTTTTATTGTTACATCTTCTTACTCTGTGGTAGGCATTCTGCTAGGTGCTCTACATATTTTATTGAACCTAATTTCCCATAACCCTATGAAATACATGCTATTTTTATCCAAATTATATATATGAGGAAATGAGGCACAGTAGGTTAAATGACTTGCTCAAGGTCACAGAGCTAATAAACTGGAAGACTTTCCTTATCCTCTCAGTAGGACATAAATCCATAGGCACCTGTGCACTCTCCCAGGTAACTTTTGTCTCCTCTCAGTAACATGCTTTTCTCCCCCAAGAGATTTGACATTTCTAAGGCTAAAGAACCCTATCTTATTCATCTTTGTTTGCCACAGTGCCAAGCGCAATGCCTAGTACACAACAGAGACAGACCTATAAGCCCTCAGGCTTCTAACCAAAGAAGTCACTGGTAGGAGATGAGAAGAGAGGAAAGTAAGGTCTCAGAGTGTTTGTTCCCCTGACTCCCTCACTGTCTTTACTTAAGGTCTCAGTTACTGTTCTCCATGCACCCCTATGTCTTGGTTGGGTAACAGAACCAAGCATTACTAGTATTATCCTTTGTGGCTTCCCTACACTCTGTCTATACTTCTGTCATAGTCACTTTATTAAACTCTCTTCAAATTATTCTAATTTACGTGTGCCATCTGTTTTCTGCTGGGACCCTGACTAATATATTGGCCTATTGGTCTGACATGCCTCATGGAAGCAAGGCCATGGAAAGGTGAGATGTAATGATCAGGGACAGGCATAAGGAGAGACTGACGGGAATACTCACAAGGAAAAAATAGGCAAAAGAAGGTGACAAGGACAAAAACCAGAGGGACCATGATTCTGATTATGGCTTCTTGTATGGTATAGAAAAACTCAAAAACTACACCTAAGGTGGAAACAGTCTCTATCTCTCCTTAGTTTGGGCATCATGTTAAATGAGTATTGGAGATTCCCTTTAAAAGTCAACTGTAAAGTAAATATAATACCTGACATCACTGGAGTAAGCTTTAGGGACCATGCTAATTATAGTGCTGATTGTAGAAAACAACAACAAAGATATCAGAGGCTTCCCTTGTTTTCTTTAAATCTTGCAGATAACTCCTTATCTGTACTCAGCATTACAGCATCCTCAAAGCTCCCATCTTTTTACAACCAGCTCCTTTGTTCTCTGCACACTGTTTAATGATACCCCATCTCCACTAGGACACAATCAGAGCCTTTACAGAACAGAGGGTCTGCAGCCTTCTTTTAAGACAGTGTGGAAGAACCACTTTAACAAATAGCTGCCACTTTCCTTCAACTTGTCTCCAGTTTACCAATTGCATACTCACAGCACAATCTATTTCTGCCTTCTATCTACCGCCAAAGTAACAGAAAAGGCCTTTATGGATAGCTGAAAAGGATACTGTAATTTGATAGTCATCTTTTCCCCTGTTCTAATTATTATTTTAACAGGCTTCTTCTTATTTTAATACATTTTTTTAATAAGGAAATCTTACTTACAAATTTTAATTAGCTTAGTGAATACTCACTGCTTTGGAATAAGTAGTTTAATGAGTAAGGAGATCTCAGACTACTAACTAGCCTGGAGTCTCTGAAGTAGCTGGGGGGAATGATGCAGCCTTAGTGATAAAAGCCCTGGCCTGTGCCTCACAAACCAGGACTCTGCAGCTGAGGCCTCAGGGACAGAGGAATCACACTGCCTCTTACTGGAAAAAAGTAAACATCCAGTTTCTTCCTTTTTATCAAGAACCTCTGTGTAAGAACCTCCAGCCCTCCAGAAGACCTGTGTCTCTTGTCAAATCATTAATTTCTGTGAACATCAGTCTCCTCATCTGTAAGGGTTTTAGGCACTTTTCTTCATACCGGACTATTTATAAAAGTGCGTCTTGTGCACCACTGTAAAGGTTCCAAAATGCGTTAGCTGAATAAACGAATGAATGAAAGAATGAATCTTAATGCTGCCAATTAACCTTCTTACCATTTCAGGTTTTCATCTGTTAAAAAAAAAAAAAGCCAATCTTTTCTTTACAGTACATTTTCAATTAGACTAGCAGTGAAGAATAAGTTAATATTTTTCATTCTAAAAACTTCTAGCACAGAAAGTACAGCCAGAATTCTTTAAATTCAAAATTGGAATCAGGAGAACAATGGAGATTTTTGTGACTTGCTAACTTGAATAATCAGTGCAAGTTAGCTCTATTCCAAAAAGTAAAAGCATATTAATATCTTCTCCACTAACTAAGAATATGTGACAATCTAAGTATGATTCTCAGGGCTTATGACATTTGAAATAATTTCTTCTTTTGTGAATTTTCAGGGTGCAATGTAAAAGGGGAACTCCAGCTTAATCAAACCAGGCCTTAGGACAGCAGAGATTTCAAATTCTGAGATCTGCCTATAATTCCATATTAAGGATATTTATCTTTATAATATATTAGCATAAATTAATGTAGGACTAATAAAAATTGTAAATTTTTTACTTACTTCTGCCTATTTATATATTATAATGTACAGTAAAGTTTTAAAACTACAATATATATTAATACGTCCAAAATCAAACTCCAGATCTTTCTCTCCCCAAGACCTGCTCCTCCCCAAACCTTCCCCAACACATTTCATGACAATTCCATCCTTGCACTGCTCAGGCCAAAAATTAGTCATCCTTTACTCTCTCTTCTCTTACATCCTAATCTAATCTATCAGAAAACCTCTCGCTATCCCTTCACAATTATCTGGAGTCCAGCCACCTCTCGTCACCTCTACAACTATTATCCTGGCCCAAGGCACCATCGTCTTACTCGGTGATAGGCAGTGGCACTCTACCAGGTGTCTCTGCTTCCCTTTGCTTTCAGGGTCTATTGTCAACAAAGCTGCCTTGGTGACCCTGTTAAAATTAAGTCAGAGCATGTCATTCCTCAGTTTTCCTTAAAAGCTCAAGTTATTACCATCCTATAGAATAAAAGCCTAATATGCTAAGTGTCTGGTTGTCTGTTCAACCAAAGTGTAATATGCTAATGATATACTAAGGCCACTCAACCGCTCACTATGATGTGCACCAGGGGGCAGTCGGCCAGTTACTGTGACATGCACTGACCACTAGGGGGCAGACACTCTGACCAGTAGCTTTCTTTAATAACCTATTAACTTGCTGCTGGGGTCTGGCTGATCAGGACTGAGCAATACAAGCCGGACACAGCCTGGAGCCCTCCTGCGGTCCCTCCCCAGCTGGTCAACCTCCCACATCCCTCCCCGGCCCCTATCGTGCACCAGTGGGGTCCCTTGGCCTGGCCTGTGCCCTCTTGCAATCTGGGACCTCTCGGGGGATGTTGGAAAGCTGGTTTTGGCCTGATCCCGCAGGCCAGGCCGAAAGACCCCACTGGTGCACGAATTCATGCACTGGGCCTCTAGTGGTCTATAAAACCCCTGCATCATTTGGACCTCACATTCTCTTTGACTTCATCTCCTATTATTTCTACCACCTGCTCAGGCCACTTTTACCTCAGATGTTTGCACTTACTGTTCCCTCTGCCTGAATGTTCTTCACCAATTCGCGACATGGTTTGCTAATTCATCTCCTTCAATCTTTACCAAAAGATGTTATCTTATGAGGGGCTTTCTTTAATAACTTATTAAAAATTGCACTCTGAATTTCCTGTTCCCTTTCCCTTCCTTTATTTTTCTCCATTAACACCTATCACTTTCTTATTTATCATCTCATTTACTTATTTTATCTGTTTATATCCCCCAGGAAAATGTAAGTTCCATGAGGGCATGTCTGTTGTTTTGTAAGTAAACGTTAGTCAAGTAAAAATACATATATACAAAAAAGAAACACACATCATATAGAACTTGATAAATTTACATAAAGTTAATACACCCATGGAATCATTGTTTAAATCAGGAAACAGTCCACTTTCCAATCACTATTCTCCTAAGGGAAAATTTCTGGATTTTAAATGTAATTGTATTTTAGTATGATGTATATTTTAAACAATGTTTAAAATATATATATATATATATGAAAGTAGATAACATGTCAGGTCTAGAACATTTTCTGCTTTAACTTCTAAACAATATAAACAAAAGGATACTAATTTATTTTTTTAAAATATATTTTATTGATTTTTTACAGAGACGAAGGGGAGAGGGATAGAGAGTTAGAAACATCGATGAGAGAGAAACATTGATCAGCTGCCTCCTGCACACTCCCCATTGGGGATGTGCCTGCAACCAAGGTACATGTCCTTGACTGGAATCAAACCCGGGACCCTTGAGTCCGCAGGCCAATGCTCTATCCACTCAGCCAAACCGGTTAGGGTAAGGATACTAATTTATAAGGTTAGTAACTGATGCCTTCAAGAGTTAAAATGACATCATTGTTCCCATTCAGTGGTGTAGGGTAAAGGAGTTGTTGAGGGGAAATTAACTTTTTAGGCAGAAAAGAGTAAAAAGGAGAAGAAAAAGTCAGAATTTAAACTGATCATTGAAATTTTGCATTTGAAAGGCTGACCTGGGAGAAATAAGACTAGGAACTGCTTATTAGACAGAGTAATATATCTGTGTCTATGTTATTTCTACCACTAAAGCATCTACTAAAAAAATTTCAAAACCTAACGAAGTCATTTTTCTATAGAAAACAAGTGAAATGATTAAGTAATTAATTTAGTAATTAAGTAAGTTGTTGTTTATTAAAATCACTGGTAAATGGGTTCCTATCCTACTTTAGAAGGCAAGCAAAACTTCCCTGGTTTAGAGTAGTCAGAGGAAACTTTTCCCTCACTTATTACACAGCAGTATGTTAAGCAAACCCTACATTGCACACAAAACGCTAAAACTCCAACTAATGAAAAACCAGGAGCATCTCAGTTTTTGAAAAATGTGTATGATCTGTGTTATTTTCCAATGGTAAGTATGTTATAGAAATAAAAAAGAAAGAAAAGAAGAGGAACCACAAAAACACATTATTTTAAATTGGACCTGCAAACATTAGAATTCTAAGTCAGAATGCTGTTAAGAAAACCAGAAAACCAGGCTTGGCATCATCAGCTGGTGTTCAGCTTGAGCCCAATCCTTTCACTAATGCTTGGGGAAATGCACATACACCAGAAAACACCCACTTGACATAAGTGCACTTTTAATTTCACCTGCCCTGTCTAATCCAGCAAATTATATTGTTCCTTAGTATTTCAAGTGGCAATGAGTACTACATAACCCAGATAGTAATGTTTTATAAAATGCATGTTTTCATAAGCTGGTAACTCAAATTGACTATATTCCATTTCAATCTGAGGACCACCTCCCCACAAAAGAAAAAATCAAGAAATACCACTATTTCATAGGACAATGACAATAAATATTAAATAAAATGTCAATTATAAATCTAAGTTTAGAGGTTCTATGGAAACTAATGCCAAGACAAGAGCTGGATAACATCTTCAACCCAGCTCCTATTCCCTCAAATAACATTGACTTTCATTGGAATGTGAAGGGGAACTTTAGTATCTTGCACTTCAGATGCACGAGCAGGAGTATTTATTTAGAAACTACTTAAAAATTTTTGTGTTACGTGACCTCTAGGAAACATTGAAATTTCTGGCAAGAGTCAGCTTTTCCTTAAGCTCCACTGCAAGAACAGGTTGGTAACTATTACATATGCATGGTATAAAGAAATAATATTCAAATGAAAATCTATAAGCATCAATATGAATATTTAAATAAAACTGCATTTTCAAGCCAATATCAACTGGATATACTTATTTTTAAAGGAGGTACAGTTGTTTATTTATGTGTTGCCAATCCTTAATCTAAATATCAGTATACCTGCTTAAAATGAAATGTATTTTTGTTAGATAATGACAACTTCAGGGCTACAATTTATTAAAAACCGACCTTTGAAATAAAATACAAAACAGTGAAAGGAATGAACTTAATTTTTCTGTTTAATGAATAACAAGAAAGCACAGAAATCACTGGGACCCAAATATCATAATAGCAAGGTTATCAAGAAAGTACTTGGTGAATTCCTCAAAGCTTTCACCAAAGTTATATGAAATTAGTGTCCTGGTGCATGGATTCATGCACACTGAAAGGAAATTAATTAGAAGAAATATTTTAATATCGCTATTCACCCTTTCTCTATAATAGAAGTGTCAACCAAATATATAATTGACAATGACAGATCAAAACACATGCATGCGATCGGCGCCAGAGAGAGCTTTATATGTATCACGCATGCGTGAGTCAACTTAGCCTTTTATATATATATACTAGTGGCCCGGTGCACGAAATTGGTGCGGGGGGGGGGGGGTGTCCCTCAGCCCAGCCTGCGATTGCTGGCTCCTAACCGTTCACCTGCCTGCCTGCCAGATTGCCCCTAAGCACTCTGCCTGCCGGCCTGCTCACCCCCAACAGCCCCCCCGCCCCTCGCCCGCCAGCCTGATCACCCCCAACTGCCCTCCCCTCTTGGCCCCTAACTGCCTCTACCTCAGCCCCACCACCATGGCTTTGTCCAGAAGAACGTCTGGAAGGTCTCCTGGAAGGTCTCCCAGTCTAATTAGCATATTACATATTACATAAATAAAAAATAAACTTGCTTAATTAGACCCGCTTTCTGATTTAGCTAAACTTTTTCCAGCCCTGTGAAGCACCCCAACTTCTCTTTCAGGTAATTGTCAGCAACACAACAGTAAATATCAACATGAAGCAGATTATTATTGTAGATCACAAATTGCAGGGAGAACAAAGGGTAAAATATTTAACTTTAGCAGTGTTTGACTATATTCTGCACAGTGAGAAAACCTGAAGTCATTTTCAAGTTCCACCGTTTCTTACTTTTCAGTCAGGTCAAGTTTCTAAACTTTGTAAATCTGTTTTATTGACTAATGAAAAGAAAATAGAATTCTACCGAGTCTCCTTTCTACCTACTCCAGGACTTCTGTGAGAATCAAATGAGATGAGGCATGTGAAAACACTTCACAAACATTTGGTTAAACTGTAAAATGTTTGCACCTGGCTATAAAGCAAGTCGGGTTCTTGGGCTGAAGAAACTTCAAGGGGGCTAGTTGCTAGGGAGAGGAAGCTGGGCATTGCTACATGATGTCATTACCTGGCGCCCACCATCAACCGTTTCCGGGTTGGGCTGGGCCCCGCATTTTGTGCCATGGGGTCTTGGCAGCGTTGGCTGCGATCTGGTGGGGTGTCGCTCTGGGGTGGTGGCGGGGCCTGTGTCCCACTTGGGGGAAGCCGAGTGTTGGTTCGTTGGCAACAGGTCTGTGGTGCCGTTTATTTTTAAATGGCCAGTGCGCGGCATGGCAGTTCCTGCGTTGAGTGTCTTCTCCCTGGTGTCAGTGCGCATCATAACTACTGGTCGAACGGACAGACACTTAGCCTTTTATATATATATAGAGTTCCTTTCAGCAACAAGTGAATTGGTTTCTCACTGGAGGAAGCTTCAGCCAGTCATCCGAATTGGGAAAATTAGGACTACATGCCACTAAACTATCTCTTCCCATGGCATGTTTATGTCCTTTCTATCAAAGATTTACACGAGGGTGGTGGGTGACTATCTTGTCTCCTTGCCACTTAGGTTTTAAAAAAAATTAAACTTAAAAACTTGAATAGAAATGTGGAAATATATATGTTTTCTTTGTGTCTTCTCTGTTGATGAAACATTTGGATATGAAATTTGGCGAGAATGCTCTGAGGAAAGAACAGGGTTTGTATATTACTGGGGAAACAAGACAGACCCATGAAGTCCTCACTCACCTGTGACACTGTGATGCTGCATTTCTTGGCCAGCTCCTCTTTGGCTTCTTCACTGGGGTAGGGGTTGCTGAGGTGTGAGTAAAAATATTCATTCAAGATTTCTGTGGCTTGTTTACTGAAGTTACGCCTTTTTCGTCTATGACAAAAAACAAAAAGAATTGTAGTTATAATAAGCATTAACCAAAGAGAGATATATTAATTAGGATCATACCAAAAAAAAAAATAGATTTCTATTTTTAAACATTCTTGGGGTCTAATTTATCAATATGGTATTATAAATTATGCTCTCGGCATCCTCCAAAGCACTAGCCAACACATTTTAAGATTTAGAATCACTAAGAAAAATACTAGAATGGTAAAGCACAATTAACTTCATTCGTTAATTTATTCAACAAATACTTACTAAGGATCTAATGTGTTCTAGATATTTAATAAAGATTCAGTTGGAATAAAACAGATAATACCTACCAGAGAGTTTCTATAGGAGATTGGAGGGTTAAAGTGAAAAGTAGAAAATTAGGGGAAAAAAAGATATTAGACAAGTATCACAGAAATAAATAATTACAAATTGTGGTGACCATATCAAGTACGATGAAGGGCAAGCATAAGATATAATGAGAGTGTATCAGAGGGGAACCTAACAGATTATGGTGTCAGGAAAGATTTCCTTGAAAGAGTGACATTTAATCTGAGACCTGGAGAATGTGTAGGAGTCAGTCAAAGAATAGAGGGAGGAGAAATGAGTAAAGGAAATGGTCCTGTATCCAAAAAGAGGTTGAAAAGTCCAAAGGGCTGAAGAAATCTGGATCACAGTAAAAATTAGAATATGTGTGAGATGAATCTGGAAGGATAGGCAGCGGCCAGATTATATAGGCTTAGTGAGCCCCATAAAAATTTTTGGTGGCAGCTTTTGCCAAAACCGGTTTGGCTCAGTGGATAGAGCGTCGGCCTGCGGACTGAAAGGTCCCAGGTTCGATTCCGGTCAAGGACATGTACCTTGGTTGCGGGCACATCCCTAGTCGGGGGGTGTGCAGGAGGCAGCTGATCGATGTTTCTCTCTCATCGATGTTTTTCACTCTCTATCTCTCTCCCTCTCTGTAAAAAATCAATAAAATATATTTTTTTTAAAAATAATAAATTTTTGGTGGCAGTTTTTAAGTTATTAGTTTTTAAAATCAGTACTTTTTAATGGAAACAACATGACCCATTAAAATAACTAAGTTAAATGAGAAAAAAAAGGAATTTTTGGATTTTATTTTACTAGGAGAAAGCTATTTAAAGATTTTAAATCTTTTTTTTTAAAAAAGATTTGTTCTGACTGCTAATAGTGGGAGGAGAACATGAAAGGAAATACAGATATACTTAAGGAGACAACTGCAATGGTCAAATTGAGAGATGATGGTAATAGCATAAGGTAAGAGTAATGGGAATAAAAAGATTCAAGCTCTATTTGAAAGGTAAAAGCAATAGGACTTGATGATGAATTGGGAGGGGGAAATGGGTGGAGAAAACAGAAAAGGAAGTTAAGGAAAAAATACATCAGGGGTTTCTAGATTTGTCTGTTTAAGCAACTGCCTAGACTAAGGTAAGATTTGCTCACAGAGAAACACTAGGGGAGGAAAATATTTATTTACTGGGAGAGAGGTGGCAGAATGTCAGGAGATCAAGTGTTTATTAACAATTTACATCAAATAGCAAAAATGCCATTTGTTACTAAGTTTTCAAAGAATTCCAGCCTGAAAATTAGCATTTGTTAGACTTCACCTTAAATCAGATTCTCTAGTAACTGAAATATACTTTCCCCAAATAACTTTCTTCCAAATAATCTTAATGATCTTCTCACTTGTGATATGCTACACTCAGAAAAGACAGTCAGTAGGCAGTTGTAAATGTGTAGACCCTTATGAGATTCTTCTAGTAACAATGATGCCGCTAACACGGGAGGTTAAGCATGTCATCTGTGTCTCAACATCAAGGAAGAGTCCAGGGAGCAAGAAATCTAGGTCTGATCCAAACATCTCAAGTTATCAAACCTAAAATTTCTTATTTCAAAACTGTGGAAGGTTAAACCACTGTTTCCTAAGGGATGAAGAAGAGAATCAAGACCTATTTGGGGATTAAAATCAGCAGGATTCGATGATTAATTGGATGGGGAGATGGTAAGGGAAGAGAGAGAAGGGGAGGAAGATATATACCAAGAACAGCAATAGCATTTTTGCAGGAGTCATGCATGGCTTGAAAAGCAAACAAAGCCCTGACCTGGGGGTACTCTGAGGCACACTCTGAGTAGGTGGTTCGGTGAGTAGGGTGGAAAACATCTAGAATAAGTACTGAAACTGTCAAGCCTACCGATAGCTACCTGGTTCACAGATAATGCTTATTGGGAAGAAGAAGGGACCAAGGGGTGATACAGGGACCTGCTAAACTAGGAGCAAATGGTAGTTAAATTAGGTGGCAGACATTCCTTATCTGGCTCTAAGGAAGAGCTCTGGCATGAAGAACTGTTCCACAAACCTTGTTTTCCAGTTGAGAAGCTAACTTAGTTATTTTCTCTAATACTGTAAAATTTGGATGATAATTATCACCTGTCAGATTCCAAGGACGAAAAAGCCAAATGAAACAGACACTCCTTTCCAAAGCTGAAGATTGATCACAAGCTTTAGCAATGCTCAAGAGGCAACCCTGCAGAGGCAGCATGCAGTAGCAACTTGACAATTCTTTTATTCTGTTATCTGGTAGGTCAAACACACCATATACAACTTATCAACTAATTCCTGTGAAACTTGGCAAAAGCTTCAGGTAAAAGGGAAATCTTCATCCTTACAGGCAAAACTGACAGGCTTTCTTACTTAATTTGGAAAAACAGACTTTGGGGCTTTGTGGTCACCTCTATTAACTAAAATACCACTTCCTTCTTAGGATCATCAGTATTTCCAACTATTTTCTTATAATGTACACAAGCAATGTAACATCAAGAAATTCTTAGAAAACAACCCTTTGTTAAAACAGAATTACAGACTGAAAGTTATCCTTAAAAATACTTTTTTAGTATCAGATTTCAAAGGCCACATCTTCTAAGTCATTAGGAGCAGCACTAATCCTATTTCCCATGTCACCAAATTGGAAGCTAATACACTACCACTCCCAGACAAGAGGCTTGACAGCACAGACACCATGAGGTGAATTACCTGTCCATCGTAGAGAAGAGAGCTCTTACAGCCAAATTAACAAAGTATCTAAAACCAACTAACCATTTTTATAGGAAATAACATACAAGGAGTAAAAAGGGGGGAGGGGAGGAAAGCCACGCAATAGATTTGTGGCCTCACATACCTGGCATCAAGGAACCTTGATCTTAAAATCATAACTGCTTCACAAGTGCTTTGTTTGAGCTGCATCTGAATGGAACTAAATTTTCGATGGATGATGCCCACCATTCTTTCAATCTCTTTTGGGGAAATGGGACGTGTTCTACTCTGCTCTCGGAGAAGGTTCATCACATGTGTAGTGAATTCATTACATGCCTGTAAGGGAGGAAAAATCACTCTTTAGAAATCTGGTATTTTATATGATCACATCCAGACATTAACTCATTTGAATTTCTACCTCATTTGCAGTTGCCAATGGCATGATACAGTGGGTAGGGTAAGATGAAAACTAAGACACTGGTGAAATGGCAGTGGTAGTTAGCACAACAAGAATTCTGAAACTGAATGGCCAGACATGCAAGGGAGACACTGCACTCAACTGCCTTTCCCACTAACCTTGTCCCAGTTCCAAAATGAGGTGTTCCCAGTGGGGGATGCTCTCTACCAACTCTTATAGATAAATATAAATTTATCTTAGTATTATTGTTAATACTAAGTACCTTCTAATTTCAATGAGGTTTTACATTTATTCAACAAATGTTTACTGAAGGACTATGAAGTTCAAACTCTTCTAAGTACTATTAAGGGACACAGAAATGAGCAAGATATAGACCTGGCCTTCAGCGTGATAAAATATATAACAAAACTAATTTTCAAACAAGGCAGTCTGTGCAAAGTGTCACAGAGAGCTAGGAATATGTGCTTCCTAAGTTCAAAGGAGGGAGTGTTCTCATCTGGAGGCAGCGATCACGGCAGGTTGCATGGCACAAGTGACATTGGGGGTTTAAAGAAAGGATAGGATTTTTGAAAGGTAGATAAAGATGAAATCAGGAGGAATTCCAGGTACAAGGAAAACAGGACATAATAGTATGTGGCAAGTTCAGAGGAACTGAGAGACTATGTAGAGAAGAAGGGATTCAGGTTTGTGATAGCATATAAAGGCCTTGAATGACAAGCATGTCAACGTCCTAGTGTAATTTAGCTGTGGTGTAGGCCCTATTAGTGGACATGAGCCATCTCTGGAAGATGGGCAAGGCAGCTCAACTCTTCAGGGGAGGGGCAAATCCTGATCAGATTTGGGTCTTAACAAATCAGGTTTTAGTTAACAATCCTCAGCCCCCATCTCTTTCAGTTCACTTACACTGAAAGCCAGTACTGCCTGGGTAAATAAAGCATCTGTCCTTAAATAAAAAGAACATCTTCTGGCATTTTTGTTAAAAGAATTCTGCATCTTACTGCACAGATGCCCCAGATAGGGCGAGCAGACAGAACAATCATTGATCACGGCAAGATACATTTTGAAGCTAAAATAATGTCCACTTCCCTACAGATACCCTGAACATTGTTCATATCCAGCATATGATGGTTTCTCTAACTGCTCATTAGAGAACTAACCTTTCAAGTACACCGGGTGTTTCAATTTCTCTAAGCTTTTACAGGGCTTTTCTATAAATATTTCTAAAGTAAGATAAAGAGAGTCTTGCTTACCAGTTAAAATTTTTCGTATGTTTTACGTCTTAAGAAATGTAAAATTCCTTGTGAGTAGTGGCATCATGCTATACTTATGGAAATCTTCAGAGTTCAGAATTGTGTAATATACACAGTAAGCATCCAATAAACATCTATTGATTGGTGGGTTTTTGTATTACAATTCAAGAACAATGTTAATAGCCTTAAATATATTATCCCTGAAATATAAGAGAACAATTCTTAACCTGCAGTCCATGGAGAAGTTTAGAATGTCCATGACTCCCTGAAATCATATACAAGTTGTATGCACGTGTGTATTTCCTGAAGGGACAACTGTGGAGTTTTTGTTTGTTTTCATTTTGGATTCTTAGTCTAACTAAAAAAGGCTAGGAATTATTATCCTATATTATGACAAAATTATATTAAGGAACTTTGCAACTCTAAAACCAGAAGTTTTTTCCATCTTTACAGAAACCAAAATAAAAGTAAATTTAAGATTTTCCCTGCTCTACTGTCATTGTAAATGATCTTATGCAGAGCTAAAAACAAGTGGCTGCCCTGCCAAGAAATATGTCTATTTTTTCTTGCACTTTCCCTGAAGAGATGTTCATATAATTTGAGAAACTCCAGGCCTTCAGTTTTATCATCAGTAAAATGAAGAAAATTAAACTAAAAGTGTTTCCCCAAACTGGGATCAGCAAGTTCTATAGCTAGTTCCAGGAAATGTTCATATATGGCCAATACAGTATGTTTGGGTAATGCAATATTAAGCAAAATTTTAAAAGGCTCTTTTTTATTTTTGCAGGACTCCTCGGTACTTCTATTATGCCAATTGCATAGTAAATCTTCAAAGGGGAATGGTATATCCAACTTTTCCCAAGTAAATATGATCACAAAACCTCTATTCTCTAGAGTAGTGCTGTCCAACAGAAATATATTAAGACCCGCCCCAGCCGGTTTGGCTCAGTGGATAGAGCGTCGCCTGCGGACTAAAGGGTCCCAGGTTCCGGTCAAGGGCATGTACCTTGGTTGCGGGCACATCCCCAGTAGGGGGTGTGCAGGAGGCAGCTGATCGATGTTTCTCTCTCATCGATGTTTCTAACTCTCTATCCCTGTCCCTTCCTCTCTGTAAAAAATCAATAAAATATATTTAAATAATAAAAAAAGAAATATATTAAGACCCACATATAAAATTTTTAAATTCTCTAGTAGCCATATTAAAAAGAAAAGAGTAAGGTGAAACTAATTTTAACTTTTTATTTAACTCAATATATTAAAATATTAACATTTGAACACATAACTATAGAAAAACTATAATAAGGCATGCTATATTCTTTTTTCATACACTTTGAAATCTAGTATGTATTTAACATATATAATACATTGCAGTTCAGACTGACCAGATTTCAAGGCTCAATAGCTACATGTGACTAGTGGCAACTATTGGACAGCACTATGGCATCTTGCAGACCAATGTGCTATTAAAAACTCTTTGGAAAACAGTACTATCAGTAATCTTTGATGTTTCTTTTTTCACTTGTCATTACCATGCATTCATATAAATACACACACACACACAAACCAACAAAAAAAACTGATTCACTTAGGAGTGTCCTTAATGAAGCAAGAGAAATTATTCATTTTATTGTATCTCAACACTTGACTAAGTCTTTAATATTCTGTGTGACAAATGGGAAGCACACAAAAAGTACTTCTCTGCATATGGATGGATAGTTATCCCAAGAAAAAGCACTTGTGTGATTAAGTTGTAAGTAAAGCTGCTTTTTTTTTTTTCATAAAACACTATTATTTGAAAGCAAAATAGACATATTATGATTATTTGAACTTAGGTGTTTGGCAGATGTTTTCTCAAAAATGAAGCCAGTGAGCCTGTCATGTCAAAGAAAACAGGTGATAGTAGTTGTACCAGTGGTGAAATTTGAGTTTTGAAGTTAATTATTATAATTTTAAAAGATCTGCACCCACCACTGTGAACCTGACAGTTTCCCATTAGACTTTCTGATAGTTTGGTACTGATTCCCAATGTGCCATTGACGGAATCGAAGTGGCAACCTTTTGGTGCCTGGGAAGATGCACCAAAAGATTGCAGACTCGATCCCTGGTAGGGGGCATGCAGGAGGCAGTCAATGGATGTTACACTTTCATATCAATGTTTCTCTCTCTCTCTCCCCCTCTCTAAAAATCAATAAACTATTCTTTTTTAAAAAAGGCCTTTAATATATCCTCCCTTTTCCAGATGTGTGAGGCCAGATGTTCTTCATATAATGTTCTTCTTTAACCACATGACTGACTGCAGAAGTATACGTGAGAATCCAGGTGACTTCTATGAAGTCCAACATGAAAGAATTTTGCAGAAATCTAAAAAAAGTGCCATTCTTCTCACTAAAGTTTGAGTTTTTTGGGTTTTAAGAAATGTTATTTAAGTTAACATAATAGCTTATTGTTCTTATTTTTAAATTAATAAATATTTCTAATTTCTAGTATAATAAATATTGATAACCAACCAAGTGAATGCTCTTAAGGGGTTCTCCAATAATTTTTAAGAATTTAAGTCCTAAGACCAAAAAGTTTGAGAACTGCTGTACTAGACTATGGAAGCATTTATTTGTACATATAACATTGCTAATTCCTACAAACTAACTCACACATTATGGTAACAGACATCTATGATATGGCTTATGTTTTGATAAATAATTCAAGACTCCTGAATGATACCTGCAATGTTAGCTCTCCTAGTATTTCTCTGGCTCTATTTTAATCTCTTCAGAATGAATGTTTGTTTACCTACGGTTTCTAAGAAGCAGTCAAAGGCTCATGTGTACAACAACAACAAAAAACAGGTTAAGAGTAAAAAGTTTTTGCATGTAAGAACTCACAATTTTCTAAAACATTTGCCGAATGTCTCACAAATTATTAAGTGAAGTCATCTATGAATGCAAATGCTGATTAGCAATTTGGCAATAGCCCAACATTCACAGAATTCACATAGCTTTTCTTTAAACCAGTAGTTCATACATGATTAATTAGAACATCTCATTTATGTAGTGTGCACATTAGCTCATTACTCTAAGTAAAATTCGTTAAGTATTTACATTTAGATAATTAAAATCTGGGTACACCCTTAAGAAAGATGCATACACTTTAGGCAAAGTGTTTTTTTCCCTTTATACCACTGAAAGTAAATTACAGCCTCATTTACAGCCTCATCTCTACCAGTTTCAGAGCACAACACAGTACTGCCTCATTTCCTATTCCTTAAAAGGTAACATTTTAAAAATATAAATGCAGTAAGAATGACCAAATGACTGCAGAGTTTTGAAGGGCCCCCAACCACATATTAGCATCAATGCTGTTTATAATGTGAGATGCTCACTTCAAACATTTATCATATCCACCATGACTATGTTATTAAAACAGACATTAGAGTCTTTGAATTTTCTAATTTAGAGTAATAGCAGAAACCTTTTACTTTTAATCCAGCTGCTGAAAACTATCTAGGATGCATTTTTTGTGTGTATCTTAAAACATACATTGCAATAACATAGTTAAAGTGAACATAAAGCACTGAAGGCCTCATGTGAGAAAAATCGTTTCAATCAATTTTGAATCTGAGCCTTCCTTTTTGCCATTTGTTCCTTTCTTATTAAAAATTCAAACCAAATAATAAATGAGAACTTGCAATATTTTTTCAATACTGTTTGTAATAATATTATTTTTATTTAGTAAAACTGTCTTCTCAATATTCTTATCTATTTGGTTTACACTCAAAGTTTTCAGTGTTTTGTTGTTTTGTGGTGATGCTAGTTTCAGTTATGAATTCAATTTCTTGCCTGTGGGTTCAGATCAGTTAATATAAAAATGTAAAACCAAAGAGCAAGCACTAATTTTTAGAGGAAGTTTTTAAATGCTTCAGTGATCAGATCTAAAAACTGAATTGGTCTTTTGTAACCATCTAGAGAAGCTAATTGTGGACAACAGATCATAATACCACCTATTGTAAATCCACTCTTCAAGAAAGAATAAATCTCTATTAAAAGTCAATGCCTCTCAAATTTGCATGCATCCATTTTCTAGATGTTTTTACAACCTTACAAGCAACTCTAGTCCAATATTATAGATTTTGTGTTTATGAAATGTTTATTAGTAAATCAACAAATTCTTCACTTAAAGATTCTTTTGCTAAGCCAACTAGAATGAAACCAATATGCAAAGATGAAATATCTATTGTACTTCAACACTTCTTACCTAATTACATAGTTTAGGGACCTATCTCATGAGGGTTTTGTAAGGATTATGTTATATATATATATATATGTTAAGTTATTTGCATAGAGTCTGGAACATTATTAAATACTTAATAAATGGCAGTTATTATTGACAATGAAAATGGCAAGTTAATGAAATTCATATTTTTGTGTGTGTTAATTCTGTAAGCAAGTCCCTACTCTGATTACCTAACATATAATATAATTCTGCCTTGCCATTGCCTAAATACAAACACTGCTTCCAAACAAGTTTAATAATAAAAAAAAGTACTCAAATATAAAACCATTCATTAATCAAGCATATGGTCAAAGATACATTTGGTACATAGACTCAATAAACTAGAAACTTGGAGGGAAAAAGGTGAGTACTCAAACACTACTTCCAGTCAAGGAAAAGACCCAGCATGAATACCGACAAGAAGGAAAACCCTTCCCTTGGAACAATGAATAACAAAGCCTTGCTTGGGAAAATGAAATATAAAGTTTATATCAGGTGGTAACCTTTTGTCTTTCCTGCTTAACTATTAAAAATAAATAGCAATTTATTTAGGAGTTTGCAGGCTAGACAAACTCTAATATAATAACATCAGCATTTTTTAAGCTGATAAAAATAAAATTTCTTTACAAGCAAAGCAGATTTTGCCAGGAGAGGTAAGTACATAATGTTGAGATCCTCAAAGAGCCTAAGGCCATTCCTTTACAATGGTTTAGTTCTACACTCTTTCTCCATTTCCCCAACAATCCTCAGTAATCTGAAAGTCCTCTAGTATCTAAAACAGTATCTGATTGGTCTTGAGCACATTCAGTGTATGTTTGGTTCCAATGCTCTACCTGATTTGAGGTGAATTCATTTGACATCTGTGAACTCAGAAAGCAGGTTCCCGGATGCTTGTGGAGGGTTGGTGCCCTTACAACACTTTTGCCTTCGGCAAAAATGTATTTCAATATAATTATAGTAGATAGCTTTCAATATGTCATCTCTATTATAGCAGCTATAAATTATGAAGTGAATTGCCTGTGTACAAGCATTTCTTCTGGTACAAGCAAAGTGGGAGAGCTGCATAGGGCATGATATATCTTGTCCATTTTAACTGAGAACAAATGTCTAAGTCAAATTTCATTTGCATATACCAATGTGTCCATTTCCCTTTGGTAAAGAACCAAGAAGGCCTTCAATTCTTAAGAACAGGCTTCCCAGAACGCTTGGTTAAAGTTCATTAGGAATTCACCTATTCTAATAGTTGGGCCTTTAATCATAAGAGCATATTTGAAAGGTAATACAAAAGCATTTTTCAAAACTTCTAATTAACGAGAAGACAAACAAGCAATAAGGTTTTTGTCCAACTAAAGAGGGAGGCAATGCACCCAAGACAAGTAGCATGACAGCTGCTGCAAGCTCTGGAAAATTGTCATATTCCTATTTGGTGTCAGGATCAACAAGAGAAAAGTCAAATAGTTTTGTTTCCTTTGGGTGTGGTAATGATATTCAAGAATCTGATTCTAATATATATTCTATTATTTAGACTATATTCTAATATTTAGCCTAATATTTAAAAAGGGTTTTTATAAGTGAGTTTAGGTGATTATCACTAAAAATAATTACATCTAAGCCTATGTAATAGAGACATATGGTCAAAGGACATTTTATAGAGAACCAAAAGAGGACAGTATATTAAAGATAGTACCATTTCTAAAACACACATAAAACTGAGCCTTGCAGCATGGATTTAATTTTGCTCAAACTGTAGCTCTAGTCTGCTTAGCTTTGTAAATGTGGCTATGTTTATAAGGTACTTTAATTTATGGCAGTGGTAGTGTGTGTTAATTTTATGGCAATCTAAATCTGAACAGGCTTCAGATACATTTTCATTACAGCTTCATTGCAAAACACAGTAGAGTGAATAGCTCTAGATTCCAATGTAGTTTATTTCTTTTAATAAAAGACTCAACACAATTTTCGGATGAAGCTTCTGCCTTACTTAACATATATGTTCTTCCTATTTACTAACAAGCTTTCCATCACTCAGAATACCCGTGTTCACTTTAGGAGGAAAAATCAAGTGATTAGAATAGTTGTGTTTTATTTTTCCATCTCTACTCTGATTCCATCCCAAATGCAATCCAACATGGGCAAATTTGAAAAAAAACAACAAAAAAACAGAATGTACCTGAATTATTTTCCAATTTGACATAAGTAGCAGCATAATTCAATGAAAAGGGCAGTCATATTGTCAGAAACAGATTTCAATGTCTGATTCTAACACTAACTAGATGTGTCATACTGGACAAATAACTTAACCTGACTCTCATTTTCTCATCTGTAAAATGGAAATTATAATTCCATCCATTTTAGAAATTTCACCCCTTCATCTCAGTTAGTTCTGCTTAGCCCTTAGCAACTTCAAAACATATCCCTGAAAGGTCTGTCCCAGATAAGGAACTGTATCTCAAAGATTTAAAAAGAAAAAGAAAGAAAGAAAAAAGAAAAGTTGACTATTTATGGTAAAACTTACAGAAGAGCTATAAAAGCCACCCCAAAGACAACTCAAGAGAATTAAATGCCATTGATATTTCTAAAACAATTCAGAACCTACAGAAGAAAACTGGTGAGCTAAAATTCTGTCGAATCAGCCAACTAGTCACCATACTCAATTTATTTACTTGTCCTTAATACTGCAATGACTTTACTTATCTATATTTTTTCCTTCTGAAAGTGCTAAAAATGAGAAAGGAAACAGACATCTAAGTAGTTATTAGGCTACTAAATATATCTAACAATAAGGTTCATGATTATATTCTAATACTCATTATTTCCCAATATAATCTTTAATCCAAAAATACTTAGTGTAGATTAATTTATAAAGAACTTGTGTGTATGTGTGTATTTTCAAAGCACAAAAAACAAAACAACAACAACAAAAACCCCAAACCCTGTGACAATGACTGATGCCTGCCTCACCCAACTTCCAACAGGGCTATAGGGAGGACATAAGGAGGACAATGTGAAGAGACATGGCAGGAGACAGTAAGGAATCATCTTAATTCCTCAGCCAAAAAAGTAGAGCCATTTGGCCCAATACTATAGATCTTTTCATGCAAGGTGACTGGTGGTGTTTCTTTAGTAAGTACAGATAGATATATTTAACAGAAAGTTATGCAATTAGGATATTACTACAAATCAGAGCCATTTCCACTGTTTATGCTCAGGGCAATCTTTTCAACCATGACTTATTTTGTTTACTCTCAATTATTCATATGTCAAATCAGAAAGTTCCATTTTTTATGTACATACGTAAGATAATTTTTCTAAAATTCTTATTTGCACATCTTCCACCAAAAATTATTCCTCCAAATGAGACTAGAGATGGTTTGAGATCCCAGAAAGTCCTATTCAGAAAAAAATACATAATAGCTTATAAGATTAATTTATATTGTATGTTAACATAGAACTACATAAATCTTTCTACCCTCCCTAAAAACACATTCACCTCTGGGAATCCAGCATTGCTTAATACCACCACAGCCAGCATATTACAGAAGGCAATGAAAAAAATAACATATATAACTGAAACTATACAGGGAACTTAGAAGATAAATCAGTATTAAAACTGACCAGGACTGCCACATTACATTAAGGTGTTTGACTTTAAGACATACCTGACTACATAGTGAAGTATTTATGGGTAAAATGTATGGTATCTAAGACTACTTTAAAACACCCCACACAAAAGGGGGGGGGGTGGAGAGTGAAAGACAGACAAAATAAGACTGACAAAATGTTAATATATATTTATCCGGGTGATAGGTATATTTAGACAGTTCCTTATTTTGGATTTAGCTCTATAAAACAGCCAATTCACAACTGCTTTCTGACCTAAAAACATGGCAATTTCATAGAAATTGACTTAATAATATTCTCTTTATTTGGGGGTATGTTTAAACATTTCCATATAATGTTTTAATTACCTCCCAGTGAAAATTCCTCAAACTAAGTAGGTTTTTAGGCTTAAACTAACAACTAAAATAAGTTCAAAATGAACCATGAAATTTTACCTTTTTTCATTGAATCTAAGAGTTACTTATTTTCCCCCACATTTTAACATCTCTGAAGTTTGGAACCATTTCGCAACCAATGTTATAGTTAAATTGGGGAGTGTTAATTTTTTTCTTGTGATATATAGCAATGATACAACTTAAAAACAAAGTATCTTAGATTCATTGAAATATGGTTAATATAATTGCTGAGAATAGCATTTTTAATCCATACTCTTTAATCAGGAATTTCGCACACAATGGCTAGTATTCCCTGCCCCAGGTTAATTATCTTGGGTGGTTTCCTCCTCAGAGAGACTGGCCAGAACCTGCTTACTTTGTGAAGTTAGCTCCCTCCCCTACAGCCTGGCACAATTCATAAGAATTCCTAGGAGGATTCTGGAACTCACAGCATAGGAGGAAAATCTCACTATGCAGTGCTTCCCTTTAAAGTGGTCACAGCTTATGAACAAGGCCAGTGCATAAATGCTAATGATACAAAGCTCTGAAGAGCACAAAATGGTGAATTTAGAGGGGAAGGATGGTTGCAGGTGTGGTAGTAAGGGCACATGAATGTGAGGAATGAATATAACTAAAACAAGTAGATGGGATAAAACAGCTTAGCTTCACCTCTGAAATCTCAGAGGGACTTCATTTCATGAATCCAACAATTCACTTAGATTTTAGCATTGACCTTATTTATTTTGTTCTTTGTGTTAACACCTACCCCTCACAGCCCTCAGAATTGGTTAGCGCAGGCTAATAGCAGAGCAATAGAGGTTTGTGCAGGACTATGAGAGTGGCGGCTGCTGACCTGTTCATATTTCTCCAGTTCTGTGTGATAGATTTGTCTGATCTGGGTCAATTTGGCTCTGTAATCTGAGTGTTCAATAGAGTTATCTGAAGAACCTCCAGAGGCTGCCGCGGCTGCAGCTGCTGCCGCCGATCCCCCACCTTTCTCGGGACCTGAAACCCCTTCTGCCAAAAGCATATTGTCCAGTCTCATTAGCTGGGGATCGGGAGGGTCCTCCTCCTGGGCTCCTCTGATGCTGAGACCTTCAAGGAGAGAGAGACAGAGAGAGAATAAGCGAGAAACAGGACAAACAGTGTATTTTATTTATTTTTTGAGAAAAATGTTCAAACATCAGTGTACTATAATTCATGCTGAGAATTTCATTGTTCACATTTTATCAATAAGCCTAAGTATGGAAATTCTTTTCAAGATAATATTTACATGCATCCCAAAATTTTTAAGACCACCCCTTCTCAATTTATCCCAGATTGGATCCTTACAAGAAGGTAGCCTTGAGTTCCTGACATCCAATCTTCCCATATTTAGGTGATTTAAGAATAAAATGGGAAGAGGGTAAAAAATTTGCGATTTTGAGAAAGAAAAAACATCATCCAAGGATATAAAACAAACCCAATGAAAGAAAGGTGGTTGTTCTGTTTCTCTATACAGCTAGAATAACAGATTTTAAAATCTCATAGAATAATTAATTCACAAGCTATACCCAAAAATTAAAAAATAAGCAGGATCAGATGGACTTCTCCATTACATAATTTCAGGGGGAGAAGAGAAATACATACATGATGAGGTAATTAGCTATGCTTAAAAATATATATAATTAAATGCCTTGGTTAAACAATTGTCAACAAACTATAAAACCAGGACACTAATAAATACAGTATTAAAAATGTACCATCAACATGGCAAAACGGTGCTGGCCACAATAGTCTCAATCTAATTTTGCTTTTATATAAAGAACTTCCTAAGTGATGCCCAGTCAGCACCTCATCTGAGTACTATAGATCACAGCTGACAATTCGTAGGTTTAATCAGGTCACATAGGCTTTCTGCCAAGATGTTTTCAACAACACAGAAGACAAAGTTTTAAAATAATTATCGTGGTATAAAAAAGCACTGGAGTCATGACAGCTCAAAATCAGCATTTTCATTAATGTGTAACATAATCTAAAATATCCCAGCCCAATTAACCTCTGGAAACCTGTTTAAAAAACAGGTTCTTCACACTAGTTACAAGGCATCCTGGGGAAGGAGGGGAAGGAAGTTGGCATCTTGCATGTCTGCATTTGGATTCTGCCTTTTGCGTCTGTGCCTGTTGTTGTTTATCCACAGTGGTGCACACTCTGTGTCTGGTGTAACTTACATGACAGTAACATCTATAAGCTGCCAAGTACTCAGCTGAGCACCAGCTCTGCAATTTTATGCGCTAACCTAAACTATCATCAATTCTTTTAAGAACAGATTTCATTCCTAGATGTCCTAAATTACACCCACAGCAGGAGAGAGCTCCTGGTTGTCTTAATTCAAATGCACAACTTTAATTTCCTCCCTCAAAACACTTTAAAGCTGTCACTTTCATTTAAAAATATATTTCAGAATAATTTCAACCGGGTAATAAAACTAACTCAAAATAATTTAAAATTATGTCTGTTGCCTGTAGAGGAAAATAAATAAGGTTTGGAAACTATAATATACTAAGACAATAATTCATTTAGGGAACCAAAAAGTTAGGAGTCCCTTAAATAAGATAAAATCAGTATCAGCACATTGCTGATAAAGATAGACAAACATGTATTTGCTATTTCTTCTAGATCTAGAAGAAACTGCCAAATATTGGTTACACTGGTATTTTTAACATCTTTCACTTTCTTCTAATTCATTTTATTAGATGGTAAAATCTCATGGCCTAGACACACTTATAATTCCACATACCAAGTTTTTGTGCCTTTTACATGCCATGAAGACTCACTGAGCTTATCTAACACTTCAGGCTCTGTTTCATTTTATATTATTCATTTGGGAGTTCCTTACATTTCTCCTTTTTAAATTAAACTTTTGCTCACATTTTTGTGTTTGTTGGTTCTGTGTAGAGATAGAGAGATAGATAGATAATGGTGCTTCTACTGGAAATGTGTTTTATCTACCTTCAAAGTTCCTCCAGTTTCTAGTTTTCCCCTTGTACTTATATTGATCTTTTGACATTTCCCTGCACATGTGTGGCACACAAGAGAAGATGCTCAATGGCTAATACACAAGAAAGCAGGGAGACAAGAAGGAAATTCATCAGGAAGAAATGCAAGATACAAATTAATTAGCCATCTATGGCACTTTCATCCGTACCTAGTATGCATATAAAACAACACCACTATACCAGTAGGAAGCAACCCTTAAACTCAATAGTAGTAAACACAAATAAAAAGAATCATAAGTATGTCTTGTGCCAAATAATACCTCTTCTAAAATCATAAGTAAATCAACACTTCGGTGGTTGCTCAAATACAGGAAGAATGCTTTAATGTAATCCTTCTGCATTTGCTTTATAAATTATGTACATCAAATCTAATCAGAAAAATCATTTCCTGACAAAAAGTTCACACTCCTATAGATGAAAAGTCAGAGTCACACATGGATTCCAGTCATAACACCTACTCTCCTAGGCACCTATAAACATTTTAATGAACCTAAGTTTGCAAGGGCCATAATGAATAGAACTAAGTGGTTTTCAAAAGATATTGATATCTTCAAACTAAAACTTGGGAAAACAATAATTTAAAAATTGGTCATTCTTATTTTTAATCCAAAATGTGTACAGGGACATTTATAGAGATTTATAAAGCTTTACATCTAGGCTTTGTTATCACAGAATTATAAAGTGTGTTTTTTAAAAAGCCCTATGTGCAATCTACTTATAACCACAACATTCATTTCAGTATCCCTAAGATTTAGACAAATCATACAAACACAGTAAAACATTGTTTAACAACGAACTTGGCTTTGTTATAAGCCCATAGTTTTTGCATATCTTTCGGCAAATCCTAATTAGCTGTCTTTCAACATGCTGTGCACCTGCCCCGCAGATAATGGGAGAGAGCATCTGCATAGACGACTGCATTCGGAGGGCAATAAATAAATTACGGGTCAAAATTATTACAAAGCTTCCTCCGAATAAACGCATACCCTTCACAATACTAAGCTGCAGATGTGAAAAGTACCTAAAGCCCACTCAAATGGTATGATTATGGGGCTGTTGGAGTTTAATAATCTGACTGTAATTCAGGCATTTTCAACAGCTCATTAAGGGTTCATTAATATATAGGCAAGCTTTTGAATTATAAATAAGCAGATCAGAAATCTGCAGTGGCTGAATTGTACAGTAGTAGCCTCTCTAACAGAACAACACTGTAACACGACGAAGGCTTGACCTGAGAAAATGAGATGCAAATACAGGGCTTCGCAGCTTCCTCATTTCAAGGACCAACCCCACTGGATCATGAGTAACTTCTGCTCATCCAGGACTGAAGAGTGGCTTCAGACCATGGCTGCT